>NC_061112.1:144532773-144533532 GCF_002878395.1 Capsicum annuum
ACAACCATGAAAAATGGTGAAGGGTTTCAAAACAGTACAATGTTTACATCAATCTTTCACTTTAATTTTATGATATTAAAATCTAAACAAACCTCGAATTAATAACATCGAAATTAAAATAGGTTCAACACATGTGAGTTTAAGAAACTTCATAATATTAAATTAAGTTTCATACAATCGTTTAAACTACATAATAAAGGAAGATTAAGGGTTACCTCTTGCGGAAATAATTCTTAAAATAAAGAAGAAGCCGCGAACTCGAAATCACGAACCAAACCTCAAACTCTTTCCCTTTTTTTTTCAATCCTCTTCTTTCTCTCTTCCTGTGTTGTCTACGTCGTAGTTTTGTTTTCTTTCTTTCTTTTTTTTCTTTCAAACGTTTTTTTTTATTTCAATGCTGTTTCTTTCTCCTTCCGTGATCTCCCCTGGTTCTTGTTGTGCGTGTGTTTTTATATATAAGCTCATGTGTGTGTGTCATGGGTTGTGTGGAGGAAGAGTGGGAGAGGTTAAGTAGAAGTGGGAATTGTGGGTGGTTTGGATAGTTTAGGTTTCTTTATTATTATTTTTTTTTTATTATTATTAATAATAAAATAAAAATGATTAAAAACTAATAAAATATAATATAAGCTAATAACTAGTCTTAGGAATATGATTAAGAAAAATTAATATCACAACATTCTTTATTAAAAGTTGAAAGAAGAAAACAAATATAATTTAGAAAAAAAAAGAATTTTTTCTAAATTATATTTGTTTTCTTCT
>NC_061112.1:144533632-144644517 GCF_002878395.1 Capsicum annuum
AATAAAATATAATATAAGCTAATAACTAGTCTTAGGAATATGATTAAGAAAAATTAATATCACAACATTCTTTATTAAAAGTTGAAAGAAGAAAACAAATATAATTTAGAAAAAATTCTTTTTTTTTCTAAAAAAAAAAAATAAACAATAAAATAAAAACTTATTTAAAATGTGACTCTATTTTTGTAGTTTTCAAAATTTTTAACAAACCTCAAAGAATAAGATAAATTTAAAATGCCTAAAATAAAAAAAATTAATTGAACATTAAAATGGTATAAAAACATTAGGTTTGGGTCAAAAATTAGGTGTTTACATTACTCTGTTATTCCTCGAGGTTTAGATGAAATCGTATCCACTTGTCCTATAATGAAACTTTTTTTTTCTTTTTGCACAAGGAATTATGAAAATTTTAACGTGTTTCAAATGGATGGAGTGTTATCCTTATTTATTACTTTTCTTTATTTAATTTTTTTTCTTTTTTTTGCACTATATTGATATCTCTCTATATTCTTGACTCAGGTAAAGGTGGAAAAAAAAAGTAATCATGCATTGAATTTTTGAAATGGTAAATACTAAGGATTGTAGACACATGATTTTTTATCCTATCTAAATTTTAACTTGTTTATCGATATTTATATTTATATTTATATCTATATTTAATTGATTATTATTTTGATTCTTATTTTTATTCTTATTCTTTAATAAATTTTTAGTTAAAAATAAATAATTAAGTAATAGAAATGAACCAATATTTTTTAATGTTTAGGAAAAATTTTAGGCATATTTAAAATTTCTATCTCAATAAAGAATGCGATGTACGCATCTTTTCGAGACATTTAAAAATATAAAGATGTAAAAAAAATACACCTTGATAAATATTTTACTAAATTAACTTGACAAATATTTTTCAACTTTTACCGATTTATTTGATATTAAATAAATAGATAGATTTCGATATTCTTAATATAATAAAAATAAACGAACTTAAGCCTTAACATAATTTTTTTAAAATAGTTTTAGTTAAGATAAGCCAATAAAAGTGATAGTGCTAGAACCACGGGACTCGAGGGGTGCCTCACACCTTCCCCTCGGTCAACAGAATTCCTTACCCGATCTTTTGTTTTCACAGATCAACAAAGAGTCATTTCCTTTGAATAGGGATTCAAAAGGTGACTTGCAACACCATAACTCAATTCCAAGTGGCGACTCTGTAAATAAATTAATCTCTATCCAAACCGTCACTTTAATTGGAAAAACCCTTCGACTCGATACTTTCGAGCGAAAAAGGGGTGTGACATCTCTGGCGACTCTGCTGGAGAATAATAAGAATTCGAGCTTTTGATATTGACTTTACTTACTTTAATTAAATTTGATATTGTGTTTGTTGGTCTTATGTGCTACTTGTCGCTCATTTACTGCTTTGATATTGTTGAACTGTATTTATAAACTGTCTTCTCTTGCTCACCCCCTCTGAGTCTCTGAAATAGGATAGAAGGAATGTAGTGTATGTATCCTAACTTTCTTTTTGAGATAGCCGGAGTGTCAAAGCACCTGGTGAAGGATTATAGTCACAAATGTTAGGCGGGGTTCGGATCGGCAACGAAGGCAGTGTTGCCCTGCTACCGATCAAGTTGTCCCTCCCCGGCTCGAGTGTCCGCTCGGGTAAGCTAGTCTAGACACCTATCCCTATTAGGCTTAAACTTAGAAGAACTGAAAACTCAGAATTTGATTATCCCTATTAGGTGCCTCTTTATTTGCATCATATGCATTTGACTTAGGGGGACTCGGCACAGGGATCGGGTTTGTCTAGGACAAGTGACCTACTTCATAAAGACCAACATGTGCATCCTACGCGCTCTTTGACATTTGTTTGGAAGACTATTTGTTTGTTGACCGGTTTTAGGCAACTTTAAAATGCAAGAGATTAATTTATCCTCATATTTTGTAAATTATTTTTTTCAAAGAAAAATTTTATTTTATTAAAAGAAAGGAAAATTTTTAGTAACATAGTTTTATGGTCTTCATGAACTACAAGGGTCTGATTCTCACATCTTAGTGGGATACGTAGGAAGTCCTTCTCGGGATACGACACTATCTTTTAAAAAATTATTCATAGATTTATTGGATAATATTTTAAAAATATGATTACTTTCATAATTATTTTTTCTAATTCTCTGGTCCAATTTTTATATATTTTTATATATATCTTAATAGCCCTGAATCTTTAGGGATCACGAGGCTAAGTTTTTACAAAAATAAAAATATATATTTCAATAGCCCGAAATCTTTAGGGATCATGAGGATAAATTTTTACAAAATAAATTAAAATATATAAATCTTAATAGCCCTGAATCTTTAGGGATCATGAGGCTAAATTTTTACAGTTTTTTTTTATATAAATCTTAACAATCCTGAACCTCTAGGGGTCTTGAGGCTGGTTTTTGTACGACATAATTTTCAAGAACTACGCACACTTGATTCTCATTTTATTGAGATATGTAGGCAGTCCTTAATGGATTCGGTGATCTTTTAAAAAACGGTTGTCTTTCCTTTTAAACTAAAAAAAAATATTTTCAAAAATAAAAAAATATATTATTTAATAAGTAAATAAATTTCTCATTATTCAAAAAAGAAAAAAAAGGTATATTTCTTCGTATCTCCAATTTTCAAGAACTACGCACACCTGATTCTCATCTTAATGAGATACGTAGGCAGTCCTCAATGGATTCGGTGATCTGAAAAAAATTAAACTCTGACACATTAATTTTCTCCAAAATCAAAATAGTATTAAGGTGGTTGGTTTGTGGCTAAGTTGGCTTCTCATCCATGTAATAGAGGTTCAATTAAAGGAGAAAAATAACCCGCAAAGAGGGTGTAGGGTTTGACAGTGAGGAGAAGCAAAATCAGGTGATTTCGCAAGAACTAGAATCAATGGAAGAGATTAAGTTATTGAAACAATAGATGACAGAGATGTATCGAGCTTGGTTGAATGGACAAGCCGCTACTTCATCAATCCCTGGACTTTCAAACACGAATGATCCGAATTCCGCCCAAGCTCAATCTGGTGATCCATTTTACCCACCAGGATTTAGCCTATTTGCTAATGAGTCCGTTGTTGCCGGTACTTCTACCATGTGCCCACCAAATCCTTCTGTCACAAATGACCCTCTTTTTACTTCTGTAGCTCCAACTACTGCGGGTCTTCAATCGACAGTACTGAAGAATACGAGAGAACCAAGTCATGATCAGTTGTATCTTCTTGAAATGATTTTCAAACCTCAAAATCCACATTATCATGCTCATCAACACGATTCTCCTATCGTGATTGAGAAAATTGTTAAGAATGAGGAACAAAAGGAGATGGCTAGAAAAATAAGAAGTTTGGAGCAGAGTATGACAAATATGCAAGGATTAGGAGGACTAAAAAGTGTTTCATACAAAGATTTATCCATTTGCCGCTAGGGTTCAAAATGCCAAAGTTTGACAAATACGAAGGTCATGGCGATCCTGTAGCTCATTTGAAAAAGTTCTGCAATCAATTAAGGGGAGAAGGAGGAAAAGAAGAACTATTGATGGCTTACTTTGGAGAAAGCCTGACTGGAATAGCTTCTGAATGGTTTATTGAACAAACATTTCCCGTTGGCACGTGTGAGATGACATAGCTCAAGATTTCGTTCAAAAATTTTAATATAACATTGAGATAGTTCTAGATCGCACTACGCTTGCCAATATGAGAAAAAAATGATCGAAAGTTTATGAGAATATGCTGTCAGATGGAGAGAGCAGGCTTAAAGAGTCAGACCATCGATAAAGGAATCTGAAATGATTGATATCTTTCTGCAAGCACAAGAATCTGATTATTTTCATCATTTACTTTCTACTATTGGAAGCATATTTGCTGAAGTTATTAAAGTTGGAGAGATGGTAGAAAATGGAATTAAGTCAAGAAAGATTATCATCCAGGCTGCTTTGAAAGCAACAACACAGACAATTCAAAGTGGTTCAGGAAGCTTTGGTGGAAACAAAAGAAAAGAGGATGTAGCAACTGTTGTGCCGGGTCCACAACAAAATTGGAGAGGTGTGCGTCAACCATACGCACAAAATCCATTATATTTCATTTCATCCCCTCAATATCCTAGTTATAATGCATATTCATATGCCCAGACCCCTTCTTACTCGCAATGGCGTGCACCAAGCCCTCAGAATCATCTTCCAACTCCACCAACATACCTAAGCCCCTCTATATTAGATTTTCGCTCCAAGCCAAACAATGAAAAGAAACATAATCTAAGGGATAATTTCACACCAATTGAAGAATCATATACTAGCTTATTTCAAAAATTGAGACAAAAGGACATGATCACTTCTCTGCTTGGGTACACTCCTGACCCACATTCAAGGAACTTTGTTCCTAATGTACGATGTGTATATCATTCTGATGTTCAGGGTCATAATACTGAAGATTGTCATGAAAGAAAAATAGAAAGAATGATTTAAGATAAATTAATTATGGTGCAGGACGTTGACAGTGGTGAAGGATCTAGTCATGCTGATGTGCGAACTAAATAAGATGTCAAGCTCAACAATAGATAAGTAACTCCTCCCCTTCCTAGAAAGAATTATGAAAGTTTTTTTTTCTTTCTGATATCCGAATAATTTTAAGATTGTAGTTCAGAGTCTATTTTGTCTTTTAAGGATTGATATGACGAAGATATTTCATTCTGCTACCTAAATGTTGTGTCATCCTTTGTTACCCCTTTTGAGCTCTAGTGTTATTTTCTTTCGCACCCCTTCTTTTGGAATCAAGATAGAGTCAGCAAAGCTTGAAAGAAAAGTGTCGAGCAAAAGACTAGAATCAAAAAAATTTCCAAAAAAAAAAAGTGAAGAAAATGAAAAAAAATATAATAAGAGTCCAACAAAAAGAAAAAATCAAGCAAAAGAACAAGATGTCTGAACTAAGTTTGACCTGATTCTTGCTATGACAAGATACGTGGGCAGTCCTACTCTGGGGTTCGGTCCAACCAAAGAAAAATTCAAGTTACCCAGAATGAAATAAAACTGGGACAATAGTTTATTTTCTTAAAAGAGTCGATTCCAAAAGTTGTATATTTTACTCAATGTTGTGTAAATTTTGAGTCTCATGCCGACCTTTCTTTTTATCCCATTCCAAAAGCCAAGTTACAACCAAAGAAAAACCTTTAGATCAATCTTTGAGAATGTCAGGGCTAAACATGTTATGGGTGCATGATATTTCATATTTTGAGTATTATTTTCTAAAAATGAAAAATGAAAATGAGAGAGTCTTATTGGTGAAAACCTTTTTGGGCATCATAAGGCGACCGTGAGTTGTGAGATCAATAAAAATGAGAGTATTATTGGTAAAAGTCTTCATAGGAACCATAAGACGACAATGAGTTGAAAAAGAAAAGAAAATGGGACCGGCTTGTTGGAGAAAACCCATCGAGGTGTCACTAACTTAAAGAGGATTATAATCAGAGGGAACAAGTTCAAGAATGGCTCCCTTTCAAATTCAATGAGTACGCAAAAAGTGACAGTGATTAGTTTGAATAGATCAAGTTGTTTAATTCAAAATGCATGTCACAATCACTAGAATCAGCTGTCACACCCAGATAAAATTTTCTTTTTAACACTTTTTTTAAGAAGAGATGTCTATTGTCTTTCCCTATTCTTTTTGTTATTTTTATTTTTATTTTTATTTTTGATTTTTGATTTTTTGTGTCTTTGTGGTCAAAAGAAAATTACTATCGTCATCTTTCATGTATTTTGAGTCAAAATTTTGTCAAGATAAGTGAGGAAGGACTTCAAAACTTGCTACCAACTCCTTTGGTTGTGCTAAAAAAGACAAAAGACCAACACACAAAGATAACATGTTTAAAAAATAAAGTAAAGTACTCGAGAATGCTTGTCATCCGACAGTTTTTGGGCTCATAAAAGTATAAAAGGTGTATTTGAAGCTGAATCCCGAGGCATCATGCAAGAGAAATATGATTTGAGTCAAAATATTTTAGTAGTCAAAATTTAGGATGAATACTACAACAAGTCAACAATATCTATCAATGATTTGCAATGGAGCTGGGCATGACAAGTGCAAGAGATCGTCTCAATTGCCAAATGCCACAAATCAACCACCGTATTTTTAAATTAAAAGTTTTCTTTAAATGAAATAAAAACACATGTTACCTGCAAATCAGGGGCTTCAAAGCCTAAATATCAAAAGATGCAATTCCTCACTTTTGCAAATGCAAGATGCTACACATGTTTACTAATCACAATCATAGTGAAAACTCATCATCATTTACCTCTAGGAGACACACTCCCTTGTCTGGGTATTTCAGTTTTTATTTGTTAGGGAACACATTTTTTAACTTGAACCATCACTCCTAGAAGACGCACTTTCTAGTCAAGTCATTTCATTTAACCTCTAGGAGACGCACTTCCTGGCCTGAATAAGTCAGTTTTCATTTGTTAGGTGAAGCACTTCCTAACTAGAACCATCACTCCTAGAAGACGCACTTTCTAGTCGAGTCATTTCATTTAACCCTTAGGAGACGCACTTCCTAGTCTGAATAAGTCAATTTTTTATTTGTTAGGGAACACATTTCCTAACTTGAACCATCACTCCTAGAAGACGCACTTTCTAGTCGAGTCATTTCATTTATCCCCTAGGAGACGCACTTCCTATTCAGAGTAATTCAAGTTTCATTCGTTAGGTGACACACTTTCTAACTTGAACCATCACTCCTAGAAGACGAACTTTCTAGTCGAGTCATTTCATTTATCCCCTAGGAGACGCACTTCCTAGTCTGAATAAGTTAGTTTTTATTTGTTAGGGAACACATTTCCTAACTCGAACCATCACTCCTAGAAGACGCACTTTCTTGTCGAGTCATTTCATTTATCCTCTAGGAGACACACTTTCTTATCTGGGTAATTCAGTTTTTATTTGTTAGGGAACACATTTTCTAACTTAAACTATCACTCCTAGAAGACGAACTTTCCAGTCGAGTCATTTCATTTATCCCCTAGGAGACACACTTCCTAGTCTGAATAAGTCAGTTTTTATTTGTTAGGTGAAACACTTCCTATCTTGAACCATCACTCCTAGAAGACGCACTTCTAGTCAAGTCATTTCATTTAACCCCTAGGAGACACACTTCATAGTCTGAATAAGTCAGTTTTTTATTTGTTAGATGAAGCACTTCCTAACTTAAACATTCACTCCTAGAAGACCCACTTTCTAGTTGAGTCCTTTCATTTAACTCCTAGGAGACGCACTTCCTAGTCTAAATAAGTCAGTTTTTTATTTGTTAGGTGAAACACTTTCTAACTTGAACATTCACTCCTAGAAGACGCACTTTCTAGTCGAGTCCTTTCATTTAACCCCTAGGAGACGCACTTCCTAGTCTGAATAAGTCAGTTTTTATTTGTTAGGTGAAGCACTTCCTAACTTGAACATTTACTCCTAGAAGATGCACTTTCTAGTCGAGTCCTTCAATTTAACTCTTAGGAGACGCACTGGAGCAAAAATTTTATGTGTGTTGTATAGAATTTATTTTTTTGCACAGGACCCTTCTGAAGAATGGAAAGTTATTTTATGTCCAGGACCCTCCTGAAGAATGAAAATTTATCTTTTGCTCAGGACTCTCCTGAAGAATGAGAATTTATTTTTTGCTCAGGACCCTCTTGAAGAATGAGATGTTATTTTCTGTTTCACTATTTACTTTGAGTCCAGGAGCCCACCTGAAGAACAAGGTGAAGAAATTGTAAGTTTAGGAGCCCGCCTGAAGAACAAGGTGAAGAAGTTGTAAGTCCAGGAGTCCGCCTGAAGAACAGGGTGAAGAAATTGTAAGTCCAGGAGCCCGCGTGAAGAACAGGGTGAAGAAATTGTAAGTCCAGAAGCCCGCCTGAAGAACAGGGTGAAGAATTTGTAAGTCCAGAAGCCCGCCTGAAGAACAGGGTGAAGAAATTATAAATTCAGGAGCCCGCCTGAAGAAAAGGGTGAAGTAAAACGCAAATCCAAGAGTCCGCCTGAAGAACAGGGTGAAGAAAAAGAAAGTCCAGGACCCCGCCTGAAGAACAAGGTGAAGAAAAAAGAAAGTCCAGGAGCCCACCTGAAGAATAGGGTGAAGAAAAAAGAAAATCCAGTAGCCCGCCTGAAGATTAAGGTGAATTTTCAAGTTCAAGTCATGAAGATTCAAATCAAGATTTTAGAGATTGTGATTTTCATTTGTATTTTTTTATTTTTTGTTAGTCATTTGAATGTAAAAGGCAGAAGTTGTTAACCGAAAACTCGATGGAATCTCAATCGACTTTAATTTTTTCTCTCACCAAATTACCTTTGAACTACTTGTGACCTGATTTCCTTATAATCCGGGATAGGTAGGAGGTCCAAAACCAGGACTCAATCATATTTTTCATTTAATTTTAATTTTATTTTATTTTATCCTTACCTTTCAAATAATTAGAGACTAAAAACTTATATCTTGTCTACTTGTTTGTATGAAAACTCTTCGAGATTTCACACAAAGAGGGGCAAAAATGTAGACACGTGATTTTTGATCCTCTCTAAATTTTAACTTGTTTATCGATATTTATATTTATATCTATATTTAATTGATTATTATTTGATTCTTATTCTTTAATAAATTTTTAGTTAAAAATAAATAACTAAGTAATATTAATTTTGAGATAATAAAAATAATAATAAAATAAAATATATATTTTGTTTTCTAAATTTTAATAAAATTAACAGTTTTTGTATTGTTGTATTTATTTTGACTATTTGTAAATTTTATTGTATTTTTCTTAAACATAAAATTAATTAATTGTTATTATAATAATAATTATTATTATTTATTTATTATTATTTTATTCATTAAAATATATATAATAATAATAATAATTTGAATTTTTTTAAAAAACTCCCTCCCCTTTGTCTGCTTAAAAACTACTCCCCCCAAATTAAAAAAAAACTGTTCCCCTTTAAAATCCTCTACTCAAAAGGACTCTCAACTCAAAAAAAAAAAAGGAGAAGAGGGTATGTATATTTCTTATCAATGTCAGAAACTAAAAATCATTAAAAAAAAATCAGAAAAACAAAAAGAGAGAAAAATTTGAAGTTGAAGTTTCGCTTGAATTTTCGGTGGTAATATTCTGCGCTTAAAATTATTTGAATTTATCAGACAAATTTTTATCTGTTTTTTTTGTACTATTATTCTATAATTGTTGTTCAATCACTTCATGTATCATTTAACATGCAAGAGTTTGGTTATCGGTATTAATGTGATTATAAATTATATTGTAAATTTGATTATCAAAATATTTGAAACGATATATGACATACTTAGACATATTGATACATACATAGCATAAATATAAGCACATACTTTCCATGAAGTACACCTTCATACACAGTTACTTTTCATATACATAATTTCTCGTACATGCATAATTTTGTAGATATTTTATTCCATTTGCATAGTGCATATTTGTGCTTAATGTAAAAATCAGAGGATAAAGTAAAAAATAAATGAACAGAATCAGAGTAAAAAAAATTGTTTAAAAATAAAAATGTAGAGGTCGAGAAATAAAAATGGAAGAAGTGAATAGAATAAGAATATTTAGCATTTTTCCAATGATGTTTTCGACGGAATCAGCCCTTTCATCAAATCTGGTTGCCGCCGCTGAATCAACCATGGCCGGCGAAGCCTAGCGCTGCCGCTGCCGCACCCCACTCCCTTCTCCGGCGCTAAATCCGGCAAAATTTACTCCAGATCTGTCTGCCAACGCCGCCCTCCTTCCTCTCCTTTCCCGTCGTCGTCCCTCCTCAGATCCGCCGCCCTCTTTCTTTCCTGCATCACTTCCGATCCCCTCTTCCTTTCTTGCGTCGACACCGCCATCACCAACGGACAACCACATATTTTCCGCCACCTTCTCCTCTGTTTTTCTCTTCTTTGCGCTGTGTCATTTTCATCACGATACCATTGTCAGTCTTATAGTAGCAAATAGTCAAGAATGGAGGCAGAAGTACAAATGTTGTTTTCTCTTTATTTTCTTTTTATTTTCTTTTTATATTTGGCTTAATTAATTGAACAATTAATTATTTTTATTCAATTCTTTTTATATTGAAAAATAGTACTGATGCGTCATAGTATTTAAAATGGACATAGGAGTTAAAATGCTGATATGTGTGGCTAATTTCTAGCGATCAAATTTGTAGACAATTTAAAAATATATATATATAAAAAATTAGATTTAAATATTTAATATATGAATTTTTGTTTGGGATTGATTTTATAAGAAATGAGCCAATGTTTTTTAATGTTTAGGAAATATTTTAGGTATATTTAAAATTTCTATCTCAATAAAGAATGCGACATACGCATCTTTTCAAGACATTTAAAACTACAAGGATGTAAATAAATACACCTTGGTAAATATTTTATTAAATTAACTTGACAAATATTTTTCAACTTTTACCGATTTATTTGATTTTAAATAAATAGATAGATTTCGATATTCTTAATATAATAAAAATAAACGAACTTAAGCCTTAACATAATTTTTCAAAATAGTTTTAGTTAAGATAAGTCAATAAAAGCGATTGTGCTAGAACCACGGGAACTCGAGGGGTGCCTCACACCTTCCCCTCGGTCAACAGAATTCCTTACTCGGTCTTTTGTTTTTGCAGACCAACAAAGAGTCATTTCCTTTTAATAGGGATTCAAAAGGTGACTTGGAACACTATAACTCAATTTCAAGTGACGACTTTGTAAATAAATTAATCCTTATCCAAACAATCACTTTAATTGGAAAAACCCTTCGACTCCACACTTTCTCGTGAAAAAGGGGTGTGACAATGATTATCTATTTTTAGAAAGAACGAAAACTAATTAGGAACGAAGGATGTAATAAGTATTGGTTACTTTAATGCAAGTAATATCTTGTTAAATAAATTGGAATTTGAAAACATTATGAACCATTTATTAGGATAAGTGTATATATATATTTTTAATTTTAAGATTGTAAATCAATACTTCTTGTTTTGCTTAAAAAACACTTATTTGGATCAAATATGTTCTACTTAAACATTTATTTGAGCTAAATGATTTTATCAAACGCCAAAGTGCAATTTTACATATTCATTTGGTGCTATATTTTTTTATATTATTTACTCATACTTATCCGCTTTTGTAGACAACAAAGAAACCAGGACCATGGATGTGATGAGCTTACAGTAGATTTCATATCCCTTTAATTATCTTAAAACCTACTCCCTCCATTCTAATTTCTGCGATTATGTTTGATTGGGTATATAATTTAAGAAACTTGAAAAAAACTTTTGAAACTTGTACTCTAAATATGTCAAAAATATTTGTGTGACTATAAATCATATCGAGGCTGAGGCACACCGCACATGTATCCCCCTACGTGTATATTTATGGAAGCTTTCAAGACCCATCACCACGAATGAATATAGCCAGGGTGAATAGGAAAAAAAGAGAAGACTATAAATCATCTAATTAGGGATAAAAGGGAAGTTTAAAATGACTTTATTACAAATTACATTTAACAAAGTGTGTTTTTTCTTTGGAGAGAAGAGAGATTAATTAAAAAGGAAAGAATATCACATATACCAGTAATTTACATATTCATAATTGGTTCACCCTCGTCATCTAGCGTACGTATTGTGCCAGCTCAAGACAGTAGAGTATCAAAACCTTTTGATAATGATTGGACTGATTTATAAAATTTAGCAGTACAGGCACATCCAAAAGTTATACAAAAATAAAAAAAGGGGACAACTCAGTCAAAATATCACTAATATCAAAACCTAATTGTAATAGCAATATTTTTTTGCTCAACCTTTGATCCAGTGTCTCTATTCCTTTGGTAATTTACATATTCATAATTGGTTCACCCTCGTCATCTAGCGTACGTATTGTGCCAGCTCAAGACAGTAGAGTATCAAAACCTTTTGATAATGATTGGACTGATTTATAAAATTTAGCAGTACAGGCACATCCAAAAGTTATACAAAAATAAAAAAAGGGGACAACTCAGTCAAAATATCACTAATATCAAAACCTAATTGTAATAGCAATATTTTTTTGCTCAACCTTTGATCCAGTGTCTCTATTCCTTTGGCCTCCTTCTCTCTGGGAAAGTTCTTCTTTGGTTAACGAAAACACATACATTATCAATTAGTATGTTAAGTAGGATTAACGACAGAGTTCTGTGGGTGTTAATTACATTAAAAAATGACGAGGATAAGAAGACAAGCTAAGCTAGAAATTACGTACGTAAGATAATAAGGTAATCTTAATCACATGGTTAATTCATTACAAACATACAATTCCTTACTTTCATATGGTTAGGCACTTTTTGTTTGATTTGTTGTCTTAATTATTTTTAAGGAATAAAAACCTCCCCAAGGACCATGGATTCTTGAGAATTCTCTTTTGATAACTTCCAAAACAAATGCTCTAACTTTTTTTTTTCTGTATTTTAACATTGGATTGGTGTCTTCTAGCCCTTGTATCTCAAAGTTAAAGAATCCTCCTCAAAGTTCTCAAGAATTCATATTAAACTTCATCAATTTTATTTTATTTTATCTTATTCATATTAAACTTCATCAGTTTTATTTTATTTTATCTTACTCGATTTTCCTTATATTCTTTCTCCTCGAATTCATCTAATACTCTAGAATTCTTTTGATTTTTGAAAAATTTGGAGTGACCTAGGCTAGGCTAGTGTACGTATTATATTGATTGATAGACGACAAGAAGAGACAAAAGGTGATTCGCTTTCTTTACTCGTCCTTTTTTGGCTTTTGCACCTTCATGGTATGTTAGGTTGAGAATATTACGTGTGACAAAGCACGGGCCTAGCTAGTTTGATTTAGTAATTTATTGCATTTAAACGTGAAATATTGGTTTAATTTAGATTTTTGAAGAGACAATGATGATTCATGCTTAACAATTTAGTTGACTAAAGACTAAAGTACCTTATATATAAAAGGCAGGGTTTTGCCAGAGAGAACGAACAAAAAAAAAAAAAAAAACAGAGGCATTTTTACACTACGCACATCAGCCTAACAAATTAAATTCCACTACGAAAAATATCGCGAAATTACTTTTTACGAATTTTAGCCATTATATTCATTGACTTGTTATAGATTGAGTATACATTGACAAAGATTATAGACGGATATAATTTGGCGGTGGGTGAAATCGGTAGAGGCATCAGTTCGAGTCTCGTTGCCACTCATTATTACAAAAAAATCCGCAATCTCCTTAACTCAAATCTCTTAGGTGGTCCATTAAATCTTCTAGCCTAGATCAATCAAAAAATGAGCTTGAAGTGCGTGAGAGAAGGAAGATGTTCACAATTACTATCACAAGAAAAATTCCTCCTATTATCTGTAAGGGTCCATGACTTAGTTCATACCATCTTAGCTTAAGCTTTAAGAGAAAAGTGCATTTGCATCAGTAGTGGCTTTTCCACATTTCCTATTTGAGTTGTTGACCATCACATGATCTCACGCAAAAAAAAAAAAAAAACTATGTGATTAAATTCTCCACGTCCTACTAAAAAATTTTAAGACCATAAGCTTAATGAAAATTTTAAATCAACAAAAATTCAAGATTAATGAAAATTCTAAATCAACAAAAATTTTAAGGAATATTTTAAATCAACAAAAATTCAAGATTAAAAGATTTAGTAAGTATTTATTTAACCAATACACTCCCTCTATTTCAATTTTTTAGACTTACTTTTCTTTTTAGTCTGATTTAAAAAGAATGATTCTTAGCTTTCCTTTTTCAGTAATTCTTTGATTTCAAATTTCCACATGACATGTTTAAACTCACAAGGTTAATGACATCTGTGTACATTTGACATAACTTTAATTTAAAATCGTAAGATTCAATTTTTATTTTATTTTATTTTATTAAACTTCAGTCAAATCGAAATAGATCAAACAAAGTGAAATGAAGGGAGAACTAACGATATATTGATATAGTCCATGCATAATGAATGTAGATATGAAGAGTG
Source organism: Capsicum annuum (assembly GCF_002878395.1). Taxonomy (NCBI): domain Eukaryota; kingdom Viridiplantae; phylum Streptophyta; class Magnoliopsida; order Solanales; family Solanaceae; genus Capsicum; species Capsicum annuum. Next base: position 144,547,709 of record NC_061112.1, read on the forward strand.
GGGGCAAAAGAGAGAGTGACATTCGTGGGCAAGGACATATCATATGTATGTAGCTTTTGTTGGTGCGGTGGCAAAGGTCGTCTAGTCTATTTGAGGTGGGCCGGGATTAGTGAAGAATAGAGAGTACTCACTCCGTTCATTTTTACTTGTCCATTTTTTTATTTGTACAAAGATTAAGAAACAGTAAATAATAAAGATAATTTTATCATATAATTACCTTTTGAATATAACAAATTACATGCTTTGAGAAATGCATTAGATAATGAATGATATTTAATGCTAAGGGAAAAACAAATAGAAATAGATATATTATCCATTAGTTTTATAAATTGGACAAGTATTGTTGGATATTCCAAAATAGAAAAATGGACAATTAATGATGAACGGAAGGAAGTAAAAGGCAAGAACACCGCGTGCAGGCAGATCCAAATGAGGAATAAAGGTAGCAGCTAGGTGCATGGACCCAATTAAGTCCGAATTAACCTTTGGATTTCCAAATGATGTTCACATGATCATGCCCATTTGTCATCCATCCTCTTCAGTCGCTTGCATGCCAGAGTACAACATTCACATTTCTGGTGGATATCAGGAAATGGTTCTCTGGATAAGATGTTTGTATCTACTTATTTGGATATTTTTGCATGTGTGTGTGTTTACGCGTGTGTTTTCAAGATAGAGAGAGAAATGCCCTTGTCCTTGTGGATGTTTGAGTTTTTGAAGAATGTTATATTCCCTAGAGAGCAGTGTGTGTTTGTGATATTGCGTGTGTTAGGTATAAAGTTTCTGCTTTAAAAGATGTGTGTTTTATTTTAATAATAATCCGTCGGACTCAAATTATCTCATTTCTAAAAAAAAAAATAAAAAATCGTCAAATTATTTGTCATCTTACACATCAATTGTGGGGTGATAACAAACACATAAAAAATAGAGTAAATATCCAATGACGAGAAACTATATACTATTAAAAATATATTAAAGGTAAAATATAGTCTTAACCCTTCTTAACTAATGGTTCCTTATGAGACGTATAAAACAGAAACACGAAATATATTTAAAATGGATAGAGTAATAATCGAAACAAGTGTTACCTTAGTTATATATACTATCAGCCAAAAAACCTAGGCTTCTTGTAAATTGACTGATTAAGGCAGCGCGGTTTTATTTTTTAAAAAATGTGGTAATTAAGCGTAGTAACCAGTAACCTCAGTGGTTTCCATTCACAAGAATATGAAATTATTTTGCTGATCTCGTAGTATACATGTTGTGGAGATTAAATTTGTTAGTAACTATCAATTAATCTGCCAAATAAGATAATGACTTGTCATCCATCCTATCGTATCGATGCATGAGAATTTCTCTGTCTCCAGGGTCAATTCAAGGTCCCTAGACAAATCGTAGTAACATGCAAATTGTGGACCGCACACATTGAAACATTTCCATCAACATTACTAGTTGAGTTTAAATAGCATCGACCGATGGTGTAAATAAATTTTCTTTGTCAGTCCACTTTCATGTGTTATACTTCCACTATTTCAAAATAAATGGTGTTTTTAGAAAATAAAATATATTTTTATTAATTTAATTAGCCTTAATAATTATCTTGAAAAGATAAAACTCTTTAGTGCAGTTTCTTGGTTATGCAATGCTTCTTTTATTTTAATAAAGATAAAATTGAAAGAATATTATTAATGTTTTCTTAATGATGTAAAACTATTTATTTTAAAACAAAAATAAAAAAAATAAAAGTACTATTTAAGTCATTTTATTTTTAAGATTATAAAATGCACAATTTTTATGAAAAGGTACTTACTTATAAATATCTTTTGGATGATTTGATATAGCAAAAACTCATTCACATTATCACCCTATACAAGTTAAACAATAATTTTAAAGCTTGAGTTATATGTATTGTCCGAATAAAGATTTCATAAATCATCAGACTACATGTATCTATTGATCTAGTAGTAACTTATTCTATTTTCAAGATTATAAATCAAATTCTACAGATTATGACACGATAGTGTAAAATATTTCCTTATGGTGACGGTCATATAAGTTGAAATCTATTTTTATATATATATATCTTGGCTACCCCACCAAAAAAGAAAAAGCAATAACCGCAAAAAGTTTTATTCAGGGAATGTATGTGCAAATAATTCTAGTGCATATATGGAATATGAAGTGACCTAAATGATTTGTGCATGATGATGACGATAAATCCGTGAGTGAGCCAAAACTAACTGACTTCAATCTTTTCCATTACGTGACAAAATCCCAACTCCCACATATTGACAACTCCTTGGCCGGCTATTTCACATGCCACCAAAATTCTTCAGAAATCCCAGCCATCATCAGTCACCTTTAATTTCTTAGACCCTCTTTATATCCCTAATTACTACTCCTCTACAACCCCCCCCCCCCCCCCCCGCCCACCTCCCCCCCTCCTCTGTCTCTGATAAAGAAGATGCAGTGTTATTAATCCGTTTTGTATCCTTTGTAAAGTTTCTTCTTATGAGAAGTCCTTATTCATGCCAACCAAGTGTCTCTTTTGCCCCAATATTGACTTTAACTACACCGAGCCGTATTAGTTTCATTGGGGTGAGATATATATAGAGATTTTCCTCACCAGTCATTTTAACTCTTGAAACAAAAAAGTTGAACAGTCAATTATAGTTGATTCATTTGCAGAATATTGCTAAAAAGTTCTCTCTGCAGTACTATAGGCAACAGCAACCCAATAATGGATCGCTTCCCAATAATATTGGTCAGGTACCACTACTACTAGTCTAGTCTTTTTCTCTTGTCTTCTCTTCTTATAATTTATACTTTATAGAATACAAAATCTAATATAGCCTATTCACCAGTTCAATTTTACTACCTTGACAATACTTTTCTCTAATTCCTTCCTCTCATGATGCAATTTACTGAGAGTTTACCACCATCACTTCACCAACAAGTTTCACCGTTTTCAAATCTTATGATGAATAAGAATAGTAGTACTAATAATCAGATCCAACGTGCGCGCCCCTGGCCTGGTTTTCACACACCAAAGAATTTGGGGAACATTGGGGACACTAATTGCATGGAACAATTGTTAGTCCACTGTGCCAATGCTATCGAGAGCAACGACTCGACTTTAGCACAACAAATCTTGTGGGTCCTTAATAACATTGCCCCTCCTGATGGTGACTCGAACCAGCGACTCACTTGTGGATTCCTCCGAGCCCTAATTGTTCGCGCAGCGAAAATTGGGACTTGCAAATTGCTCACGGCCAATCTCAATCATTCCATGGAAACTCATAAATTCTCCATCATTGAGCTTGCAAGCTTCGTTGACTTGACCCCTTGGCATCGGTTCGGGTTCACGGCTGCTAACGGAGCTATATTAGAAGCTGTTGAAGGTTACTCTATTATTCACATTGTTGATTTTAGCTTGACACATTGCATGCAAATTCCCACACTTATAGATGCAATTTCGTCTCGACTAGAAGGCCCGCCGTTAGTCAAACTAACGGTAGCTGGTGCAACGGAAGATTTGCCACCGATGCTTGATCTTTCTTACGAGGAATTAGGTGCTAAATTGGTAAATTTTGCAAGGTCACGAAATGTCATGATGGAATTTCGAGTGATTCCTTCGAGTTCATCAGATGGATTTTCAAACGTTATCGAACAGCTACGTGTCCAAAATCTAATACGTCCTGAGAATGGAGAGGCACTGGTAATAAATTGTCACATGATGCTTCATTACATACCGGAGGAAACAACATTACTGTCCAATCGATTTACCTCGGAGTGTACTACTAACTCGTTTCGTACCATGTTTCTGAAGGCCATTCGGAATTTGGACCCTACAATTGTTGTGTTAGTGGACGAAGATGCAGATTTTACGTCGAATAATCTGGTGTGCAGACTAAGGTCCGCGTTTAATTATTTATGGATACCTTATGATACTGTGGATACGTTTCTTCCTAGAGGGAGCAAGCAAAGGCAGTGGTACGAAGCGGATATATGCTGGAAAATTGAGAATGTGATAGCAAACGAGGGTGTTCAGAGGCTCGAGAGGTTGGAACCGAAGAGTCAGTGGGTGCAACGGATGAGAAATGCAAATTTGAGGAGCAGTGGATTTAGTGAAGAAGCAGTGATGGAAGTGAAGAACATGTTGGATGAACATGCAGCTGGATGGGGGTTAAAGAGGGAAGAAGAAGATCTTGTGCTTACATGGAAAGGACATAATGTTGTGTTTGCTACTGCTTGGGTTCCTCTTTAGTTAATTTCATTTAGCTTAGTATTAATTTTCATTTTGTTTTTAACTCGATCTAATCTTCTTGATTACTTAATTAGTATTCCATATATCGCTCTTCCTCTTCATGACGAATATGACGAGTCTACTTAATTGGAAAAGGTTAATACAACGTAACTGAAGGAATATTTTAATGATATCCCCTCGTTAGCATGTGATCATTGTTACGTTTTTCATCGTGAATAAGATTTTTTAGGCGCTTCAATGTTACTACCTCCTTAATCATATTTTATGTGAACGTGTTACTGTTTGAGAAAAATGTTTTTCCTATACATATTTTGTGTATGTGGGAGGTACTAATAAACATGCATGAGCTGTCCCTTCTATTTGGTGGAAATGACCTTGAGGCTTAATGTAGAGGATTTGTTTGAAAACTAGCTACTAACCACATTGCTCTTCGTCATTTGCTCGACTTGCTAGAAGCCTGAAGTGTTGCATTTTCAGCAGGTATATATGTATCAGTTTTGAACACTAATATTATATTTCCATAGAGTTATTAAGTTCTTGATACGATCAAACGGTCTTTTAGTTAAACATGAAAACCTATGATATCATCTAATTAGTAATGAACTGGAAAACAGATTGACTAGCTGAAATATATATATATCATCTTAAGTAGTAAGAATACATTTTTTTTTGTAGAGTTCTATGGAGTTGTTGACAAACCGGCTGTACTAGCTAGCTGCTTCTACATAAGCCTGCCCATTCTTGGTGCAAATAACGGTTGCGTAAACAGAAATGATTTATTAAGCACTTCAGAGAGAGAGAGAGAGAGAGAAATCTCCTGTTAGCAGAAGTTCAGGTTTAAATTTGACAACAATGAGATCGGTTAATTCTGTTTGTTCAGTAGTTTAATATCCCATGCCCCATGCTCTGAGCTTCTAAAAACCCATAAAAGGATTAATTTTTAGTTAATTTTGTTGTGCGATGCCTCAACAACCAAAACTTAAAGAAAATTTTAAAGAGCCATTTTGTTGGTCGGCCCAAAGAACGTTGGGCTTGCCTATATTGATACTAGTCCAGGTATTGATCTGATTCATTAACTTGCTCTTATTGTCATCCAAAATTGTTACTGCTTCTTTGTCAAATGTCAGCTGGATGGAAATAAACAAAGGCGGACCCACATGGAGTCGAGGGGTTCCCTTCGGTCCGGATATCACACTGTATAAATAGTATCAAATTGTACATTATGTATATATATTAAAGATTGAACCCCTTAACGCAATACGCCTTAGCATTCCCCACAATCCCCAAGATTGATTCTTGGTCGATGCAATTTGTGTCATTTTTGTTTAGTGTGATCTCTGCATTGCCATTATTTTTTTAATTTTTTACATTACTCTTTTGTCATTTTTTTCAAAAAATATCCTGTACTATAAATTTATTCAAAATTTTAATTTATGGGCTTCTATTAAAATTTTAAATTAACATATAATATAATAATTCAACCAAAGTAAATATATTATATATTTAATAAACTTTTTAATATAAATAAGTAATTCAGATAAGAAAATTATTGAATTTAAGCCTGCTATATATGATCAGACACGCTCATATATGATCTGACCGACTAATTTGCCAATATCATTAGCTACTTATTTGTTTCGCCCTCCCCGAACATAAATCCTGCGTCCACGACTGGAAATAAATAAGTGAACGTGGCCATCTTTGTATGTGAACCTCCTGCCAACGTTGTTGTTAAATGGAGTGAATACCATAATGACTCGATGGAGTAGACAATGCGTTTGTTTATTGTAGCCAAACTAATACACAGACGATGACCTAACTCGATACTCTTTTTTATTTAGACATCTCATCTTGAATGCCTGAAATTGTCACAGGATCTGCTAATTCAGAATACTGATGATATATACTGATATTTTAGAAGGACTTAATAATTTATAATTTGATCAGAACCTTCATTTCCTCAATTATTAGTGTCAGGAAATAATAAAGTAGAAAATGAGAATTGTTTCATTTAATGGAAAATGGAATAGAAAGAAGAATTCAGGATAGTGTATCATATTGTAAAGACAACATGACATTAGAACTTACAAGAATGGAAGTTATGAACCTATTAGTATATGTTATACAGAGATGTCAATACGGGTCGCCCCAGCCCATTTGGGCTAGCTCATACAGATTTTGAGTTTGACGGGCTAGACTGGGTTGGCCCATCAAAATGATGGGCAAAAAAACACCAAGCCCACACCATTACTCTGTGGGCTGCGGGTCTCACAGTCCAGTCCACTTTTTTAAAAATAAAATTTTTTTAATTTAATTTTGGAATGTTAATAAAAATAAATATTATCAGACAATAGTATATAGTGTTAACATTTGTTAATCAAGTCTCCAACACCCCAAAAAAAAATCCTAATAGCGAAATTAAATAACTTTTGTCATGATATCCTTCAAATCAAATAAAAATACTAAGAAGCAATCTAAATAGTTGCATGTTCTTGACTTACAGGTCGGCCCATGAGCTAGCCCAACCTACATTGCTCAAGCCCCACAAGCTACAGGCTTATCCGGGCTGCGCTTAAAAGTCTTGTTCTTAAATGGGCTGCAAAAACTAAAGCTCAACTCCATCAAATTATAGATTGGGTCGGCCCAACGGGCCTGACCCATATTAACGGCTCTAATGTTATATGCTGTCAAATGTATGCCGTTTAAAACATGGTGTTGTTAATAGATTGATGTGAACTTTTGGCAGGAACTTGCACCATGCTACAAGTTATAATAAGATATATATGATCGTGATGCATGTGAATTATTGTGTAAAAAATTCCGAAGCCAAGAAGTTTGAAGTCTAGCTTGTTAGAAGTCTTTGTAAGCTAGTGTACACTTGCGTGTGCTAAGATTGTTATGTGAAAAAGTCTATTATATCTATCTCCAGTTGTATATCAATTTTATAACACATCGGTGCATAGCCTGGAAACAAAAATATATCACATCGGTGCACCGTATTGGTACGGAGTGATTGAAATAGAGACTCGTTTCGGGAGTCTTGTGAGATATGAAGGTGCCTCCTAAACTCAATGGTAAGTTCTACAGAGTGGTAGTCGATCGGCTATGTTGTACGGAGCGGAGTGTTAGCCAGTTAAGAACTCTCACATACAGAAGTTGAAGGTGACGGAGATGAGAATGTGTGATGGATGTGTGGACTTACCAAGAGGGATAGGGTTAGAAATGAGATTATCCGGGAGAAGATGAGAGTGTCTTCGGTAGAGGACAAGATACAGGAAGTGAGGTCGCGATAGTTCGAGCATGTGTGATAAGGAAGGGGACGGATGTTCTAGTACGGAGGTGTGAGAGACTGACTAATATGGATGCATTTAGGAGGGGTAGAGGTAGGCCTAAGAAGTATTGGAGGGAGGTGATTAGATATGACATGGAGCAAATACAGCTTACGGAGGACATGACCCTTGATAGGAAGACGTGGAGGACGCGGATTATGGTAAAGGGTTAGTGTGTTGGAGTACGTCTGTGGTGTATTGGTGATAACTATTTTTTTTGAATAGATATTTTTTAGTATTACCTTATGCATAGGGGTGTGCATCGGTCGGTTCGGTTTTATGTATTATCGATTTTGTTTATCGGTTATCGATTTTTAAATATGCTAAACCAATAATCAAACCAATAAGATATCTTTTCTCGGTTTTTGGTTTGTCGTTTTTTAGTCCTTAACAGTTCGATTTTCGGTTTAACCTATAAGAAAATATGCATAAAATAGAAATAGTAGCAACTAACAAGAAAAGAAACCAAATCATAGTTGTAGCAAAAATTCGACAGGATGTGTTTTATTTTACAAGAATCTTCACGCTTGAATAGATTTTTAGGAAATTGAATAGGTTTGTAGAAATGAAAAGGGAATATAGAGTAGGTTATATCTATATAAGTAGGGGTAAAATGTAATTTGAAATATTCATATTGGGTAATCGGTTTACCCAATAATCCAATAAAAAAAATTAAAACCGAACCAATAACCCAATAAATTTTCTTTTATAAAACTATTAAGAAACCGTTAATCCAATAACCCAATAATAATAAACCAATAACATTTTTATTGGTTCGGTTTGGTTTTTGTACACCCCTACTTATGCGTGTCTTGTTTAGTATTACCTTATTGTTGCATGCTTTTATGTGTTTTGTTTGATATATTGTTATCTGTCTTGAGCCGGGGATTTATCGGAAACAACCTCTCTACTTAATCTAAGGTAGTGGGATAGACTGCGTACATTTTACCCTCCACAAACCCTACTTGATGGGAATACACTAGATATGTTGTTGTCGTAGAAAATGAGAATTGTTTCATTTAAAGGAAAATGGAACAGAAAGAAGAATTGTAGATAATTTATCATATTGTAAAGACAAAATGTCATTAGAAGAATGGAAGTTTTGAACCTATTAGTATATGTTATATGCTGTCAAATGTATGCCGTTTAAAACATGGTGTTGTCAACAGATTGATGTGAACTTTTGGTACGAACTTATACCATTCTACAAGTTACAATAAGGTATGATTGTGATGCATATGAATCTTCAATTATTTTGTAAAAAATTCCGAAGCCAAGAAGTTTGAAGTCTAGCTTGTTAGAAGTCTTTGTAAGCTAGTGTACACTTGCGTGTGCTTAGATTGTTATGTGGAAAAAGTCTATTATGACTATCTCCAAGTATAGTTGTATATCAATTTTATATCACATCCGTGCATAGCCTGGAAACAAAAATACTCCATATTATTCTTAGTATAAAGGTCACTAATAATTAGACAAAAATACTCCATATAAATAAAAAATTGGATTTCACACATAGTTATTATTCAACAGTTACACATCCCACGAATACAAAAACGCAAGTTGAAACGAAACTTAATCCCCCTTATTCAAACGACTTATCAATTTGAGAATTGAAGTGATCACAGGACTATTATTTTGCATATTAACACTGGAAGGTTCAAAGTCTAACCCCGTTATTCAGGCCTAACCTTCCCACAAAATAAAAAATTTAATTCTATCCTCGTCAACAGTCAACGAACTAATTTTGTCTATAAAAGTAATTGAATGAATTTTTCTCTTAGTAGACAAAATCATTCAGTCCATATTAAGCTAACGGAGACAAAATCTAAATAGTGACCTCGCAAAATATGCCCTTAGTTCATTCTTCCGCAGTCGAACCGAATGTTTCCATTCCGCCCGGTCTTCACACCAACTCGGCCCAACTTTGTCATTGCAGTCACAAAAGCACTGTTGAATGATTTGGTGTTACTGGCCCAAAGGTCCACAGTTCCCTTGGAACGTCTGTCCGTATAAAGCACTTGATCTGATGTGAATAGGCCCATACCTTGCTGTAAATTCTTGAAGTAATTATTGTCAAAGGTCCTTGGGGTTTTGGGATCCATGTTGATGGCTATCCTTGGGTCAACATTCCTGGGACACATCCCTCGTAGTTGGGCTGCATATTGCTTGTTAAGTGTTGGATCTATTGGGCTTTGTGGGCTGAAGTTGTAAATCCGGTTCGAAAACTTGCTACAGTGAGAAAACCCAACAGAATGGGCAGCTGCAAATTGACGTGAAGTCAGCACGATTGGTTTTTAGGTCACTTGCAATTTTTAGTTTATGGCCTTTTTATAAGACATCCATAAAAGTAACTTTCTTCTTCTGTCCATTTTATAAGTGACGCTGCTCTTAATTTCTTTTTTGAAAAATGCAAATGAAGCAGCACATGCATGTAAAATTATTCCATTGTGGAAAGTTCTCGTAATAATGTTGAAACTTTTTCTCTCTTTGTCTACTGAGCTGGCGGAAGAATAATGAGCCAAATTAATTTAGAAATGATTATGTCTGAATCAATTACACGTGCAGAAAAGCAAAAAGTCAAACGAAAATGATAAAGTTTCATTCCAGCTAGGATAGAGCCTAACTATAAGGAATGTAGGACCTTGTCCAGTGTTTGAATATTCAATATAATGTACTCCCTCCCTTTAAAAAAAAATATTCTTTTTTTTTTTTTTTTGGCATTTTGATAAATTCGACATAATTTTAATTTAAGGTCATAAAATTTAAAAATTTTATTTATTTTCTTAAATTTTGTGTCAAATCAAAATAGCTAGGTCATTTTTTTTTAAACAGAGGAGTACTGCCTATCTTGCATTTTGCTTCAGTGAAACAACACAGAGTTTTGGGCTAAAATAATTCCTTATCTATTGAAGAGTATACGTTTATTTTGATTCTTTAAATATAACTTGAACATATTTGATCCCTTAACTTTGTTAAAGTGGAGCACGATTCTTTATTTATTGAAGTAGGTCATTTTGGTCCTTCAAATATAACTTGAACATATTTAATCTCTTAACTTTGTGAAAGTGAAGAACTTTAAATGATTTGTATATATGTTTGTGTAAAATTCTTTTTATATGCAGGATATATAAGTGCGAGCAAACTCGTGATGTTCGTGAAAGCAGAATTGTCAAAACAGATATATAGATCCGTTAAATATGTAACAAATAATTGGTGCGCATAATACCAAGAAAGTAATAGTGCAGAAATACAGAATTACCAGAAAGGGCGATCATGTCAGCTTGAGTTAAACCATGAGAAGCAAACATGGCATTGAGTTGATTGAGATTGAATGTTGGTTTTGGCAGCTTTCCTTCCACGTTCGAAGCTTTTGATGTCAGCCCATCTAGCCTTCCTAATTCCACTGGGTACCATGGTCCCCCAGACTACAAGCACGCGTGTTACAAAATGACTTTAATTTCTTCTATACACAATGACAATAATCTTTTATTATCATGTCACGTAAAAAAAAAGTAGAGTAATTATTTATACGAACCAGCTGGATGACATCTCTGGTGGCTAAGGCGAGAATGTCAGCACAAGAGACTTTATTTCTACAACGAGAGTTTGAATCAATGGCCGCTTTAGCTTTAATGACAGTATCAAATCCATCTCCTGCCAATGATAGATTATCTGGATGATCCTTCTCAGCTGTGTTCCCTGGTGTTGATGATACTATTACTGAAGCATCACATCCCTTGTTCCAACAAATTAGATGACACATGCATGGTAAGTAATAATAATTTAGCTAGGTAGAAAATGAATCTTTAATTAATAAGGTCCCTCTTTCCTATTATTATAGCACGGGGAAAAGACACTCAACAGTATCACGATTAGAAATTAATGGAAGAGAGAGCACGTACGACGTACCTCAACAAAGCAATCATGGAAGAAGAGACGAAGAACAGCAGGGATAGTGACAAACGTTTGTTGAAATTTCTGGTTAACAACGTTTCTAACAATGGATTCAACATTAGGACAAGTATTAGCATAATAGTTGCTTCTCAGTTGTGCAGATGCCAAGTTAGCCATCAACACAACGCTAAATGAAAGAACTAATAACATAAGAAGATTTAGACGACCCATTTCTGGCTATTAACTTAATGAATAATCTCAAATAATTACAATGGACTTTAATTTGCAAATGTTTGATGGAGAGTAAAGGATTATATAAGGGACAGAATAGAAGGCCAGTTGGCCAAAAGAATCTTTCTTACTGAACAGAGGAAGTTGAACATGGAAAAGAAACGCCCAAGTCGTGATTTTATTTTATGAAAGAGACAAGATATTGCTGGCTGTACTCTATATTATATTGGCCGCCATGATAATGGAGTACTATTTGGTTTATTTATTTTTGACTCATATAGATATATTAGTGTTTCATAAATACTCTCCTCGTTGAGCAATTCATAAAATATTAGTATTTAATTTGCTCAATTCGTTCAAGTTGATTCATTCTTTTATTAGTCCAGACCATTTTAGGCAATTAATTTGACCAGTTCATCTTAATAGTAAGCTGACATGTAGTTCAAATTGATTCATAAGTGATCTTGTTAACGTATTTTAAAAAGACACTTTTTAAATTTGATATGTTATACAATATACTCATAATAAAAAAGAAAATTACTTTGTAACTCAAGTAGCTTTGATATACAAAGTTATACATTACTATACAAAATATATAGTAGTATATATGTTTATATATTTAATTAGCAATTAGTGAATGTTATTATTTTAAGCAGATAGCCAAATGTATGACCTTGATTAAATTCATACGCCAACTAAAATTAGAGATTTTGATTAATAAAAAAAAAAACTAAAGACTACTGTTACATGGAGACAGCTGGAAATTAGGACCAGAAAGTGGTGTGCACTTCCAAACAAATGAAATTTCTGTGGGCTGCTAATCTTCAAATTAACCCTACAAAAGAATAAAAAAAGGGCAATCATGGGTATATAGATTACTACTCCTATTACTTTGATCTGTTTAAACATGTTTAAGAAAATACACGTGGAAGTAGTTAGGAAAGATCATTTTAAAATTTGAAATGGATCAGAACAAGTCATATTAATCATTGATGTACTCTCAAAACTATTGATGCAAGCAGGAAAGATATAATCTCCAGTAGCATGTTACAATTTGATCTTGAAAAGATACTTTTGTATTATGAGATGTAAGTTGTAACTAGAGCTAATCTATTTTAATTTCGTTTTTCCTTTTTACGATCGTTAAAATTTTGAAAGGAAAAAAGAAAAGTTAACTATACCTAGGTGTAACAATTACGCCCACCAGATCGAGAAAGCTAAGATTCCAACATTGAATCTTTGTCATGTGGTTTGCAAGCTAGATTTCACATATGGCAGGCACACCAACCAAAAATGCAATTGGGAGATTTAGGAACATAGGCAGAGTGAGGATTTTCGCTAAAAGTGTATAGCTATCAAAAAAGTAAATACACGAAGAAAAAAGATATTCATATATATAATATTTATATAAAAAAATAATATATATATATATATATAAAAATAAAAAATTAGAGCATTACAGACTGAATAGTAGAAGTGTCTTGAGAATTAAAGATTACACACAAGTTGTCCCAACTAGCTAATTTATAAATATGGTTCTATTAGCTAATCTAGGAGTTGAGTTTCCTTGCCTATCCTTAAGAAGAAATGGCAAGGCTTGGTTTGGAGGCTGCATCAAAATATGTCCCCAAGTTGTGTTCCTGATCAAAAAGATCTGTTGCAATCTATTGAAATAGAACTTCTTTTTAATATTTTTTAAGGAGCTTGCACTCGAACTCACAATCTTGAAATTGGAATTAAGGGGTGCTTACCATCGAGCAACTCTCTCGTCTTTAGATATAGGGCATTGGTTATTTCCTTAATAAACCTATAATAAATAATATATCAATGCTGCCTTTGATGGCGAAATATTAATTCGATACTATTACTACCTAGTCCGAGATCTGAAAGCTATATTTTTAAATTTTTAATGGAACGATAGATGCTGGCTTTCGTCGAAGGGACTAAAATAATTAATCATTCAAGAATTATTGACAGAGCCAGACATGCATGTTGCAATATCATGTGGAAGCCTGTACGTTATCCATGATCAAATTGTCAACTCTACTTTTTTAAACAGTACTTTACTTGTAGGAATCAACATATTAACACTAAATAATTATCACTAAATATATGATGCAAAGAAGGGGATAAGCTTAGATTAGTGTTTTTATTCTTGACATAATTAAGTACATACGGTTACAAATGCCATATCATAGAAAACTTTCACGGAATAAGGTTGTTACTAGTTTAATTTTCATAAGCATAATTACATCGGTGATCAGTTTGGTAGAAGGTTGTTTTCATAAGCATAATTTACTAGCGTGGTATAAAAATAGTAATCCTCATTTGAGAGAAATTAATTGTCCTCTTCCCAAACGCTAAATATATCATTGTACAATAATTATAAGGTAGTGCCAAAGTTGTAGCTGTTGAACCTCTTTTTTCCATGTTAATAATACTAGTTACTAATTTATTTATTTTTTTGTTGTCGTCTTTTCCTTTTTTTGGTGAGACATTACATTCAGTTTATTTGGTTTTGCAAACCCAGTCCCTATATTTCCTATGTTTAAACAGTTTGTAAGCCTAGGCAAGTGTTCATCTCCAAAATAAGGATTTCAGTTTGTGCTTCCACAAATGAAAACAATGTAGGATTACTTATAATTTAAGCTAACAGGTCAAGAAAAAATTTTATTCATCTATTGGAAGACGGTACAACCAGTCAAATAACATATGCAAATTTTTGTATTGTATGGTACTAATCTATTGAAATTTTTGAAAAGTGAATTTATTTGTGTTGGGCACATATATATGGGTATTGCTAAATATATGGTATAGAAATTTTGGATTTTCGGACCGCCAAAATTCCATCGTACTCAAGCTGATATTCAATCTAAAATCCATACATTTTCTAAACGAAATCCAAAAGTCCAAAATATTTGAATTTCAATTTGGATTTCCAATAGGTCTAAGTCCTTTCCCGTCCCACAACATTTTCTTTTTAGGATTTAATTTTGTCTTCAATGGGATTAAAGATATCTTATGGTCCGATTCTTTCCCAAACTTCTTACATAAAGGGAGCTTTAATACTCCAAACTTGTCCTTTTTTATGTGCGGCTTTCTTTCCCACTAAAGCACACTCTGGATGGACCTTATTTTTCATTGTTCCAAAAAGAGGTCCAATTGTTGATCCCAAAATGTTTTAACAGGGCTGAGGCCTATTTGATACCTATGGATCTGCATTTCTAGGGTGTTCAAGATTCAGCCTACTAATATTCACCTACGTAGGCTGGGCCGCATTTGCTAAACAGATAGAAGGGTCTTGTGAAACAACTTGCCAAACTAGGCCAATCCAATTTTGAAAAATATTGGGCCACCTTCTGAACTGCTTAAGGGCAACTTGCATCTTGGGTGCACTAAAGATCCCGTTTTGTGTGGAGTTGAGGAAGGACTGGATCACATGAGGTCTATTGAACAACTAAAATAAAATAATTTAGTAATTACATGGTATGGTTAATATTTTAAAAAATTATAATTTATAGTTAATAATTTTTAATAATTACATGATATGGTTAATGTATATATCAAAGGCAAGTAAAATTGTCTCTCATAATTAATTTTTTGTTTTATCTCTTAACTGACTGGAGTGTTTAGCGTTAATAGATCATCCTTTTATTGGACATTTTTAGCAACAATATGTATTCCTCTTAATTCAACAGATCTCAAAGTTTATTCTAAGAACATTTTTCTTTCTATTTCTTCTTTCAGATTTTCTGATATTTTGTGTTTTTTCCTATACATTCGCTGCATTTTTTCATAGAAGATTTTCTTAATTCAACGAAATTGTTATCAATTGTGTATTATGTGTCAATTATATATGCGTATATGTATAAGTTGTATATTAATTGTATATATAATGCAATTGTATAAGTCGTATATGTATAAGTCATATATGTATAAGTCATACATGTTAATTGTATAGGTCAATTATATAAGTCATATACGTATAAGTTGTTAGTTGTATATGTACACATATATATGTACATATATGTCAATTGTATATGTCATCTATATAAGTGATATATGTATAAGTTGTTAATTGTATATGTACATCTAATTTCTTTTTTTTTTTTTTTCAATTGTATATCTGAATGTTTGTATATTATCATAGTGTATATTAACCAACTATATATCTGTATATATACATTTGCAGAATGTATGTTGAGAGTGTATATATACATTTTGCACAATGTATATACAAATATACGATTCTTGAAATTATAAAAAATAAAAAAATGAGAAAGAGGGGGTAGGGTGGGGGAGAGAGCTAGGAGAGAGAAGGAGGAGAGAGGCGAGAAAGAGGGAGAGAAAGGGAGAGATTTAAGGTATGTTTTGTAATTATGCAAACTTTAACCATGCCTTGTAATTATGGACTAAAAGTTACCTATATCTGAAGACTGAAGGGAAGCGAGATAGAGGGATGGGAATGGAGGAAAGGGAGAGAGATGAGAGAGAAGGAGGGGAGAGGAGAGAAAGGGAGAAATTTAAGATATATCTATTTTGGTAATTATGCAAACTTTAATCATGCCTTGTAATTATAGACTAAAAGTTACCTATATCTGAAGGGAAGCGAGATAAAGTGATGGAAATGGAGGAAGGGGAGAGAGATGAGAGAGAAGGAGGAGAGAGGCGAGAAAGAGGGAGAGAAAGATAGGGATTTAAGTTATATTTATGTTTTGTAATTATGTAAACTTTAATCATGTCTTGTAATTATGGACTAAAATTTACTTATATTTGAATTTTTGCCAGTAAGTTTTAGTCCCTTTTTAACCACTATTTAAAGTTAAAGTCATTTTTATTCTGGAAATAGAATTTGGATAAAAATATCTCCAAGTAAAACATAGAAAAAATCGAGCTCAACTGGGAGGAGTTCAAACTTTTTACTTCAATACAGTAGATTGGAGTTCAGAAAATTACTGCAGTTCAAAGTACGCTAGGAATTTCCTGGATTTGTCTTTTTCTCGAATTCCACAAGGCATGGAATTCTTTTTGGAGTTCTACCTGCACCATTTCAAAAATCAGTTATTTATTTTTTTAGTTTCATATATATGGTTTTGTAAAATTCTGAGGAAAAAAAAATCCTAATCAATGTCATATATAGGTCATTATAGTAAGATGTATCCCATTTACGGCGGTCTTGTGTTTATCAACCTCGGGTCCTATCAAATTTAGCTCTATAGGATGGAGATGGGATTGTTAGAAAAAGATTTCTTCTCTTTGGCTTAATAATTGCCAACATGATTAAGAAAGTTTAGTAGATTGTTAATCATACGTTCAACTCTCACAAATATTATAACTTTACAAGTCGATCTCCTTTGGTAACTTCTTTATGTATGATAGTTGCTACAACATGCTATACGTGTCAATTGTCATATAGCTTGATATTAATTTTAATTGAGTCTCCAATCCTTTCATTGACAATAAATCCCATAGAGCATTTTAATACTTTATCCTCGTAGGCCAAGATTACTATTTACTATTAATGCTATTCCTTATATAATTTTTGCTACTTGCTTTACCCTCCCTCCCCTCTTTGTTTGATAGAGTAGGTGGGCTTGAATTTATTAAATTTGAACTCGGTATTGAACAAATTAGATGACAGATAACAATTAGATTTCCTTGTCAATGCATGCTATTAGTCGCTATCCAAATTATGGGAGAGAAAAATAATAAGATTTTAATTAGTGATATCTTAAATTATCTATAAACCGCCCCTTTAAACTTTGTTCCATTAATTAATTTGGCTTAAACCAGGACAAGATCATCATATTAGTCTTGCTATTTGGTAACCACGTTAACGAAAATATCAAAGACGTTGACATTAAGAGAGAACTTTTTGTATTGTGGAATCCACTTGTTTGAGTACTCTTCCTTTTAAACATTCTCATTTTTTAAATTTAATTTAAGTTTGAATTTTATACACTGATAATATAACTTTTTTATGCAATCAATTTACTTCAAATTAGTTAAACAAGCCTTTTTTTGTAGTAAGTAGAATCGATAACCTGAAAAAATAGGCAAATAAACCTTCCACGGTAAAATTTACGAATGATATTTGTTGTTATTGAAAGATATCAATAGTAGTTTCTTTTCTCCTTTTAGAAAAAAAGAAGGAAATCCACGCAAACATCTAAACTACTTGATCAAATTATTTAGGTGGCATTACTATAAAAGTTTGCTTCTCAATATATAAAAAAGAGTCAAAATAAATAGAAATGAAAATAATAAAGAATATCATATATCGGTTCTTATAGGAAAAGGGGCGTGGAAGCAATCTATTCTAAAATATTTTGGTCAGGGAACCAATTATGATGCTACTGAAATGATGTGATGAGAATTTTCAAATGTGTGTGGCTAAACTGAACCCCAGAATATATATGTGATGACAATAAAAAGAAGAACAGGACTGATGGAGACAAAGGGGTAATGGGGACAAAAGTTCAATAATACATGTCTCTCCATACAACTTAATCTTATCTAGTACTACTAGTGTCTTGGTTTTATTAAATAAATTTGATGGATAGAGCGTATAAGATCGAATAATATAGAATAGAATGCAATAATAATAATGTTGAGATTAGTTATGTTAAAATTATTTTTTATTTACAGATTAATTTGGTATATTAGAACAATTTTATCTTTAATTGTGCTTATCCATGAAATAATAATTCTTGTATTGCTAATATTATAATTTATTGTGTATTAGTTATACACACTATAGTATCAGCTAATGACGTATAACTAATAGACTAAAAAATCATTCTACCATTACTAATACCATGATTAATAATAGATACTCCTATATTATATTTCTAAGGCATAATACATTAAATATGCTTTTAACTTAGCCTCAGCTGACGTAAAATGCCTTCAAACTTTGAATGTGCATAAGTAGATACTTAAACTTGTATAAAGTTAGCAAGTAGACAGCATCTCATATGTGGCATAATGCACACAAGGTGCCACGTAGGCCACAAATTGGCCACTTAGGATACCATATAAGACGTATGTGTCTACTTTTTCAACATTAAACAAGTTTAAGTATTTACTTATGCATATCCAAAGTAGAAAAACATAAACACAAACTGAAATCAAGTTAAAGAACACATTTATTTGTTATACCTTTATTTAATACATCCTATCAGACCAACTCTAAATGTTTTTGTATTGTTTTTTTGCCTTTTGATGTCTAGAAGAAGTAGAACTGTACGTCATATAGTGGGTGACGCAAACTCCTTTTTTTTGTGATATACATATCAAATCCCATTTCTACCTCTATCTGTTCGATCATAACCTAAATTTTGATTGATAAGGATGTTGGGTTTGGTGGAGCCTCTACTGTCTTAATTCCCACTCTATACTAGTATTATTTTTCTTCCTTTCATGTATATCAATAATATCATTATCTCCTTCATAGGGGGTCCATATATGCATGTTGGATTTTTAGTTCGAGTTTGCCACACCTTTATGTGTGAACCCATTTCATGATATTGCCTCTATAATGGTTTTGTACAATTATTGATATTAAACTGAGAGTCTCTTTCTTGGCGGGCCGTTTGGCTTAGTGGAGAATGCAATAAAAAATGAAATAACCTAAGAGGTTGTTTGGTTTAAGACATGGATATCTCACCGGCTTCCCATCTTTTATATGTGATAAGTCATATCAAAATTTCGATATAAAAATTACTACATTGGTTTAAACTAATACCTTCATTCAAATTTGGGATAAATTTAATCCAATTTTTTTTACTGGATTAATCCACCGAATCCCTTGATCCTAGTGACTCATAAGAGTTATACATAGCTTGCAATACTTGAAATTCACATCCTTTAATTAGTACTCTTAGATTCATTCGAAATGGAGACATTTCTGGTAGGGAGCATCTTCTCTTTTACTGGTCCTACGAGGTGAAAATCTAAATTAGTCGAGTTAGTGGATTCTAGATTGTGAACCATAGGTACTTCTCTCAAATAAATTAATATTCTGTAAAATAAGATAGATTGCAGATTACCACAGTATAATTACAAAAGTGAATTCTTTTTATAGTTTAAATCATCATATGATTAACAGAGTAATGAGAGTCCTGTCAGCAAATAGTCCCACGTTAGGAAAGTGATCAGGCACAGTACAGATATTATATTAGCAATACTATAGTAGATCTCAAAGCTCAAGGCAACTTGTTCATCATCTATTCTTTCTCCCCATATGGGAAGAAGAGAATATCTGCTTCACTAGTTGGAGACAAACTAAAGTTTTTTTCGCAGTGAAATTCAGGTACATAAAATATTTTTCTTTAACAAAATAATAGTTTCAAGCCTTGATAAAATGCAAAAAGGATGATGGTGCTACTTGTATTGGGAAGAAAGCCCTACTTTCACTCACACCCTGCATCCTCTCTATAATTTAAATTACTTGCATGTTAGAAGTACTAGATATTATAACTGCAGCACGGCCCCAATATGCTACTTTTCGGATATTATATGTTATTTTTTATCTCAATTTATATGTTGCTAATGAAATATTTAAGAAAGTCAATTAGATTTGTTATATATAGTTTTAAATATTTTAAGTTGTTAATTATATTATGATTTATACGACTTTCAACGTAATTTTCAAGTAATATTCTTTTATCCTAATTAATATGACATCGATAACTATTGTAATCTATAATACTTTTTCAACGTTGTAATTTACTTTTTAAACTGTTTGCTATTGTAATTTATAATACCTTTTTTTTTCAAACTTTTATGTTGTTGATAGTGAATTTAGACTTTAAAAGTAATTTTAATTTTTAATTATTGTAATTTATAATATTTTTCAATTTCAATTTAAGCGACAATGATATAATTTTAATAGTAACCAAATATCATGATTGAAATAACAAAACTGGTACGTCTTGAATGACTCAAAATAAATAATTAAAAGTGATATAACAAAATTGCTATAAAAATACTTGTGAAAAAACTTTAAGTGATCCTCACATAAGATGTCAAATTAATTTAAAACATCAATTAAATTTATGTATTTTTTTTAGATATTATTTGTTATTTTTTCATTTAAATTTATATGACGCTAATTAATATTTGTGAAAGTCATTAGATTTGTTATATATAGTTTTAGATATTCTAAGTTGTTAGTATATTATGATTTATACGACTTTCAACATAATTTTCAAGTAATATCTTTTTATCCTAATTAATATGGCGTCGGTAACTATTATAATCTATAATACTTTTTCGACGTTGTAATTTACTATTTTAAGATATTTGCTATTGTAATTTATAATACTACTCTTGTTTAAACTTTCGTGGTATTAATAGTGAATTTAGACTTTCAAAGTAATTTAAGTTTTTAATTATTGTAATTTAAATTTATACGACTTTCAACGTAATTTTCAAGTAATATCCCTTTATCCTAATTAATATGACATCACTAAATATTATAATCTATAGTACTTTTTTGCCGTTGTAATTTACTATTTTAAACTGTTTTCTATTGCAATTTATAATACTCTTCTTGTTTAAACTTTTATGGTATTGATGATGAGTTTAGACTTTTAAAGTAATTTAAGTTTTTAATTATTGTAATTTATAATATTTTTAACTATTTCAAGTTAAACGACACTGATATAATTTCAAGAGTAAACCAACTATCACGATTGAAATAGTGAAATTAGAATGTTTTGAACTAATTAAAAGTGATATAACAAAATTGCTATAAAAAAATACTTGTGAAAAAATTTCAAGTGACCTCACATAAGATGTCAAATTAATTTAAAACATTAAGAATTAATTTATTATTTTATGTTCATTTCACCTTTTATAAAATAAATATTATCAATTTTTAAATACTTAGATGACTCATAATAGTTAATTATAGGTGATACAGTAAAATTATAATTGAAACAACTGAAATTTCTGGTTTTCTCCTTCAAGTTTCTTTGCATCCTGGGAATTTTTTTTCAAACAATCATGTCATAAATATCTATTTCACTTTATAAATGTCTATTTTATTTTTTATTAAATATTTTTTTTAATAAGTAAATATCATGTAATAATTACTTAGGAACGATATAGTAAAATCACGAAGTAAGCAGGCAACTGAAAACAGGCCTTGCGTTTATATATAGTACTCCCTCTGTCTCGGAATAAGTGAATTGTTGGGATATTTATTGGGGTTTTAAAATAAGTGAATCATTGAATTTTTTTCCAAAGTTACCCTTATGATTTGACAATCAATTAATTTTTGAAAAGGTATTAAAGGTCAACTTTTGTTTTTTGAAGGGTAAAAATGAAAAGTTGTGTTAAATTTATGTCTTTATTGTTTTTTTCTTAATCTGTATGTTAAAATTTAATAATTCATTTATTATAAAACGGAGGGAGTACTGATATAGTATGTTTAGCCGAAAAAAGAAGTATACAGTATACACTTTATTTCCTGTGGCACAGATAAACACAGAGGTAATATCGACATTTCATACATAGAGTTGTGTGAGCAGCTAGCGTGTATACATGTTATGATTAATGTCATTATCCCTAGTTAATTGTTATATTAATCAAGTTTAGTCAGTAGTTAGTCCCTGTCATTTAATTCATAATCACACCCGTGATCTCATAACACACAGAAACACATGGCCTTTACTATTGGCTTATCTGTACCCTCAAAATACAAGATTTCATGAGAATCCAAGACAAACTCTTATAATCCAATGAACTACTCAATATTTTAATTTCCCAATTTTTTTTTTATACTTATACATATATATAAATTTGGGAAAAAAGATATTTAATACTAAAAGGCTAGTGGTGCCTGATCTTAATATTTTGCTATTTTCAATGTTTAGGTAGATTTATGACAAAGAAGAGCATAAAGGGCCAAAATGAAACAGTGCAAGGGAAAGAGGAGTACTCATGAAAGATAGGAAGATATGATACTACTTTTGGCAGGACTTTCTTTGTAAAGTTATGAAAATATTTGTGGCTGATGAAGATTCTCTAGTTTAGAACAGAGCATTTATTCATCAACAAAATATCCTTATATATCTTTGGTCTTTAACACTAAAAAGATTAATTGATGATGCGCCACTTGCTGTACAAAATGTACTAGCATTACTGCCTTATCTTAATGTACTATCTAGACAGTGACAATCTCATAAGGATATTAGAAAAGAAAAAATCAAATATCATACCTAATATTTAAACTTGCAACCTAAAGCTTAAATCACTTTTACCAATATAGTACAAACTTTTCAATTCAAGATCATTCAGCAACACAAGTAAATTTTATTCTATTCTTACTGTTAAATTTGTTGACGAAGAATCAGCTTTCAAAAACTATGACTTAGGCATGTCCTGCGTGCACTAAAAAATGACATATCCTTACTAGTATATGTGGCTATAGCCCTATATACCAATCCTATGCAATCCACAAACTATTGAAAAAACTAAAATATTGAGCTATGATTATTAGCTTTATTACTAGCTATATAGGTGATATCTGAATATCCACTAAGAATTGAACCACGCCAAGTAACGAGCTAAGGTCTTATTCTTTGTTTTTGCTACTACATAATGTTTCATTTGTTTTTTTTTTTATATCTAGTCATTTTGTTGTCGTTATTTTTTTTCAATCCTGCTTTATTTTCGTACACTTCCTTAGAACTGAGGGTCTATTAATAACAATCTCTCTACTCTACAAAGGTAGAAGTAATATCTGCGTACATTCTACCCTACCTAGCCCCCACCACAATAATATCTACATACATTCTACCCTACCTAGCTCCCACCACAATAACATCTGCGTATATTCTACCCTACCTATCCCCCACCGCATAACTACAATGATTTGTTGTTGCTGTTGTTGTAAGTAACAAGCTAAGGTCAAGTTGGAAATAACAATAGTCATGTTTTGAATTATGAAACACCAAAAGCGGTCAGAATTAATAGTATGCACCATATAAGTAATCTCATATTGGTTGTACTATATATGTGATGATGCCCATTGTTTTTGATTGAAAAGAAAAAAGCAAGGGGGAGATGGGACCAAGTGACAGGAAGGGTGAGCGCGGGGGGGATAGGGCGTGGCTCAGCCTTTTAGTAAACCCAAAAGGACCCTACCAGCCCCCCATACTTGTGCACCTTCTTGAACCGGCAACGCGTGCTTCAATGTCCCTCTCTGCTCTCTCTCTCTCTAATGTTCCATCTGATTGCTATCATGTTGTTTTGATTTTATTATATGGTCACACACACATTCTTTGCATCTTTCTTTTTCTTTTTTAATTTGGATTCTACTACAATCATGATGTTACTATTTTATCATACCACGTACAGTAATAGAGTCAAAATTTTTACTAAAAAATAATAATTTTAAAATTTATATTATGTAAACACAAGAATTAATTGGAGAGATTCAATATTTATTATATATATATAAAAATAATTTTAATTATATATAAATAATATAATTTTTTGACGAAAGAAATTTGAATGGACCTCTGACCACAAGCTAGCTCCACCCCTGGTATCAAATACCAATACCCTAAAATTTTATTTTCGTCTACATTAACTAAACCGCAGTTAAGAGAATGACTTCTTCACGCACTGACTTATATATAACATATCTAACGAATTTATTACCACAAATAGTTTTTTTTTAGCGAAACCTATTTAACAAGAAAGTATAAAAAATGCAAAAATTAGAAGCTTTCCCCTGCGTTAGGGGGATTTGACAATTTTTATTAATACATATAATTTATAGTTTTATTTTATTTTACTTTAATTGTGTGATTTTCTGTCGAAAAGGATTCAATTGAACTTTTTTTTACCATTACCACTCTGGCACTGAAACTTTACATAATTTAAACATATATCCAATGAAAATGGTTAAGAATCTAATTAAATCCATCGATCTCCCTTCCATATATTCTTGGTGTATGTATTGGAATATTATCTTTGGCTTCTTAGTTCTATAATCATCCATCTGTACCAATTGATACAGCTAAAAACACAACAAAGACAGAACCAGCTCTACTATTCTTTTCTCTAAATAATTTAATTGGAGTCTATCCATCCAATCAAGTTTGCCATATCAATGTGCACATGCTTTTATATATTCGAGACCGTATAGTATACGTGACTTTAAACTAAAGTCGTTAATAATATATAAACAATCAAATGGAAAAATCAATGAATCTAAGCCCTTGTTTCCAATTATCACGTAGTTGTAATTTAGTTAAGATGCTCATCACATGGTCGTATTCAATGTCCATAACATTAGATGGTGGGGAGTTGAGGGATCAGATCCAGTTAATTAGAATCAATGGACAATATTTTATATTTGTAATTAATACTAATCCTGGAGATTAAGAATACTATTAAACTAATACTTAGTATGTTTATATTTATGTCATCAAGTTAAATTAAATTTACAATAATAAGTAACTTCATAATACGTTGGCTATATAATCAACATAAAAAATAGTGCAATAGCCTAATATAGTATAAATAATCATGAACTAAGAATGCATATACATAATTTGACAATTGTTTGTTAATCTATAATAATCGGTGGCAAGCCTAATTAATATGGTAATAACTTGGTATTGATAACATAAAGAAAAGGTTTCTACATCCTAATCATAAGTTAAAGAAGACATTATTGGATTTGTTTAATAATATTCGATGGTATGCGTACAATAATTGAGGCGTAGCATGATGTGGGTAAAATGTTGAAGATAAGTTGATAAAACTTTTGGAGTATACGAAAGGGTACCCACAAAAATGTACGGCCAAGATGAGATCTATTGTCGGCGGGCCAGGTGATTGACACCTATATTTCTCTATCTTTGAAGCACACAAGAATGGATGGGGATTGGGGACAATATCAGATACGACTATATATTATTCTTTTACGAGTAGAATATAAGGTAAAGTTTGAGACAACTGTGTATATAACAAAATAAGGTTATATTGTATTCTAGTACTAGTAGTATAGTGCATGTGATTCCTTCCTAAGCTGTTATATTGATGATTGCATTTAATCCCTCCCTCACCCCGAGCCCAACGACCTCCATTTACTAGCGTAGTCACGTATAATGAAGGGTAATTAATCAAAAAATATTTTTTATCAAAAAATTATATGAGATATATAGGTCAAATTATTTTTTATATGCATATATTAAATTTTAAATATTTTTTTGTAAAATTTCTGATTTTATCATCAAGTCCAGACTCAGCTTTGTGGTGTGATCTATAGAGAGAGGGAGGGGTATATATTAATCTTCCCCCTTAGTTTGCATTATATGACAGTACAACTATATATTATTAAGTTAATATGTTATCGTGATTAGAAAATGTTTAAATATGGTGTGCACTGCTGGACTTGTCTGGGGGCATCTCTTTCACAAAACTCAAACCACATTGGCTAAGAGGACTGGATTTGTTTGGCATGCTTCCTCCCTACTACCCTCCCCTCCCCCCTAGATAGTTAGCTAGCTAGTCTCTATCTCTATTTCTCCTTTTCTTCCAAACTCCAAAAATGCAACAACATTTGCTTTGATTTCTGTGTGATAAATGAGAATCTTAAATTCTTCCTCATCAGTCCTAATAATACTATTTTATTCTTTTCTCTTTTAATATATTTTTTTTCCTTATATATATCTTTCGGGGTGGTCACTTTGGCAGTATATACTGGGGAATGTGAAGGCAAAATAAAGAGAGTTTGGTTTTTGCAAGCTCCACAAAAAGTTCCTCTCTTCTCTTCATAAAAGTACTACGTACATAATACGTCGTTACAGGTAATTAAAGCCGCTCAATATAATCAATCTCTACTTATTATCTTACTTGTGTTGGGTGTTTAATTTTGCTAATCATACTTTAAGAGAAACATAATTTTCTTGTTCGCTTTTTCTTCCTTGATACCATGCATAATTTACTTATCATGATAAACAATCAATTTCTTTAGTTGTTAATTTGTTAATGTTATGATCTATCTAATAACAAACTTTGATTTAGATTCTAAAATATTTTATCTGATAACTAATAGCCAGCAATTTCTTTTTAATTTGTTAGGTTTCCTAATAACCTAACACATGAAAATTAAAATGAAATAACGAAAAGGGATAGAAAAAAGTAGTGAAGATCCAGTCAAGGATAAGCATTGTGTTGGCAGAGATGCATGTGGCATGATGTAAACTACTTACTTATAACATAGAACCGGCAAAAGAGAATAGTTTAATTTGTCGAAAAAAATCTGTATTTTCTTGGAATATATGCAGTACTTAATTAATTTTACAAGAATATTAATTGCTGTTCTTATGACAGTGATACATATATCGATCATGGGATGCTCAATATAATAGGACATATCTAGTTGATTTATATATATAATTCTAGTATTATTATTGTTGGTGTGGCCCAAATTGACAGTAATTTGTATGGAAAAGAACGAACAATAAAAACAAACAAAATCATACATGCCAAAAAAGGGGTACTGCATTAATCTCCTTCAGTCATGAGAAATTTGTGCAACAAATTAGGAAGCCTGATATTTTCTTAGCTGGTAGCGTTTGACGTCTATCAACTTATTTGTATTATTATCACAATTAAATGGCTACTGTTTCTTTATTCATTTTTCAATAAATAACTTACCCTAATTTCTGCTTCTTTTAGGTAACAATACGTTCCAATTACGCAGATATTGAGTCTAATTGAAGAAACATCTCCTCCTCTTCTTCCTCTTCCTCGTCGTCTTTTTATCAGAATTTCTTCAGTTTTAAAAAATGGAGAAGCTCATCAATCCATATGATAAGGAATACATGAAGATGGCGATGATAAAGCACGAAGAGATCTTTAGAGAGCAGGTAAATTATTATTTATTAGCACTACTAAGTCTCACATCTCCCATAATTCTGAATCAACTGACTCTGAATTTTGTATGATGCA
This sequence comes from Capsicum annuum, assembly GCF_002878395.1. Lineage (NCBI taxonomy): Eukaryota > Viridiplantae > Streptophyta > Magnoliopsida > Solanales > Solanaceae > Capsicum > Capsicum annuum. The sequence goes on from NC_061112.1 coordinate 144,575,411, forward strand.
TGAATGTTAATTAGTTACTACATGTTTTTGTCAGGTCTACGAACTTCATCGTCTATATCAAACCCAAAAATTACTGATGAAAAACATGTCGAGTACTAGCCGGCAGCCGCAGCAAGTCACAAAAGATCATCAAGTGGTCAACCATCAACTTAATTTCGACTCAAACCAGGAGGCCAACCATCAATGCATTAACTTGGAAATAAAGCCAAGTGGTGAAGAGCACATTGCAGAATCTGTTGGTGAAGATGAGACTGAACTGGAGTTGACTTTAGGCTTGTCAAGTTATAACAACCGCAGGAGAAAAAAAACTATTAATAATTCTGATTCAGCACCAAGTTTTTCTTCTTCCAATTCAACGGGATCAGCTAATTCAAGCCAAATAAAACACACTACGACAAATTTAGCAAGAAATTATCCGAGGAATGTCGATCTAAATGGAGGCCATAAATGGGGAGTTGAGAATTTACCCGTTGCCAGTAATTTCCAGCTTGGTGGAAGAACGTCGTCACAAAGCAATCAAAATGTTGAAGATCAGCAATATAGATCACAAGATTCATTGAATAATCCTCCTTGGCTTTTTCAAGTTTTGAGTTTGAATATGACTTGAGAAAAAAAGTACTACTAGCTAGTACTAGTAAATCATAAAAGAAACGATTATTTATCGATCATGAGCTGATGATCAGTGGGGTGTGATAAGATTTTAGACTTTCATCCTACTGATGACTACTGTGATTTAATTTGTGTGAATGTTTAGTATGATTATATTTTGTTTCTCCGTTATGGTATCATTGCTCCTCTTTCCTTAATTCGCTAACGGCATTTTTGGGATTCAAGAGCCATCTAAAGTTGTTTTGATTTGAGTTCTTGGATACGTAGATAATTATCTACTTGTATCTGTACTTATTAGCTCATAAAATATCTAGATGTATGGGGAATCTCTCTCTGTTTGTCCTACAAAAGAATTCTGTGTCACGTCAATTCTTTGAAGGTTTCTTTGTTAGAATCATACCTTGTTGACCCAGCTTTGTGTGGATAAAAAAAAAAAAAAAAAAAAAAAAAAAAAGAGAGGGAGATTTAAATTGTTTGGTCAATGATAGAAACAGAAGTAAAGAGCTACAAATTACTGCTTCTACTTATAATTATTGAAAAGATTGGTTAAAACACAATCTACATATCAAATATTGAAATATTCTTTTTAAATAAATTAATCAAATAGAAACAATACGATCTTCAAAAGTGTTATTTCTATTTTGACAAATGCTTTTCAAAATAAGCAATTTCCAAATAACATGGGCAAATTGCAAATATGCTCTAAATTCAACGATGGTTTCACTCGATACCTTTTTTCTTCTAATAATCGACTCTAACTTGATCCTGCAGATTGCAAGTTTCATCAGGTCCCTAAAAATTCCCCTATATCCTTGTGCATGATATGACAGTGATTGGGTAAGTAATCTTATTATATTTACGAAAAAGAGTCAAAAATATCCTGAACTATTTGAAATAGATTAAAAATATGCTTCGTTTATTTTTTGGCTCAAAAATGTCCTTCTGTTTATTTTTTGGGCTCAAAAATTACCCCCGTTAAATTTTTGATTCAAAAATACCCCTCCATTAATTTTTTGACTCAAAAATATCCTTCTCTCTAACGGAATGCCACCAAACACACCACGTAGATAAAAAAAGTCACTTAATCAGTCCACGTCAGCATACACGTAAAAATCACTCCATTTAATCTACCTAAAAATCAACCCATTTTATTCTATTTAAAAATTCAATCCGATCCATATTCAAAAAACCCGAACCAAGAGGCAAAATTCAATTCTTTAATTTTTTTCCTCATATCATCCCTTTCACCGCCTTATATTTTATTATTTTACATTTTCAAAGTTACGAGACTCACTTGAGAAATTCTTGATCTCATTAACTTGTGGTTGTCCTGCATTGCCACTAAACTTTCACTCTTCAAATTCCAATTTCGTCTCGGAATTATCATTTCTCTCACTACAATCAGGTTACTTATTAGGCAAATTCAGATAGGATATCCAGTAGCAATCCGAGCTCTTGAAAATCGGATCAACTATTTGAGGATCCAATTGTTTAGGGTCGACCCTATTAAAATCTGATTCTTTCGGATCAACAATTTAAGGACCTAATTGCTTCCTCATCTTTCGCCTTGATCAATCCACTATATTTGAACCCATCACCTGAAAAATAAGCAATCAAATTCTTCAATATTTTTCCCCTTAAGCCGCATTTTTTTTCAATATGAGTGGGGTTGGGTCTTTAAATAAAAAAAATGGGTTGATGGTTAGATAGAGTAAATGAAGCAATTTTTTGTTTGTATATGTTGACGTTAACTGATCAAGTGACTTTTTTTATTCACGTGACGTATTTGGTAGCATTCCGTTAGAGAGAAGGGTCTTTTCAGGACTAAAACATAATGGAGGGGCATTTTTGAGCCAAAAAATCAAACAGAAAGGTATTTTTTAGCCAAAAAATAAATGAAGGGTATTTTTGATCCATTTCAAATAGTTCAGGGGTATTTTTGATCCTTTTTCGTTATATTTATGTGCTTAGTAAATATCACAAAGCCGGGATCTATCGGAAACAACCTCTCTACTTTTTCGGAGGTAGCGATATGAACTCTGTATATTTTAACCTCCCCAGACCCCAATTTGTGAGAATACACTAAGTTTGTTGTTGTTGTAAATATCACAATGCTGGTAAAATTAGTCAACAACAAATTTATCAGCCTGGCTTATAATTTCTAGACTGATAAACACTTACTCCCTCCGTTTCGTTTTAGCTGATCCTCTTTCTAAAAGTATTTGTTTCAATTTAGTTGTCCCTTTTGATGAAATCAAGAGTATTTTGTTATGTTCTTTCAATACTACCCTCAATATTAAATGACTAAACAAATTATATTTACTCAAATTTATATTTTCAAAGCATAATTAATAAGACTAATTTGGTAAAATACATCCTTAAGGGACGTGTCAAGGGAGCAGTAAATATCTAAATTCCTTTCCATTGAATCTCTTTTCCTTTCAAAAATGATTTTACCTTTATATTTCTCAGAAAACTTTAGGAGGATTTGAGTCATTTAATAGAAACTACTTCAGTTACGCATTGTTAATTTCGTCATTAATAATTTCAGCGTTTTCATTTGTAAAATCAAATTTAAGGTATTTTCAACCCTTGACATTTATCAACTACTTTCAAGAAGTAAGACAACCAGACTTGTATGTCAAAATGGAAAACCACAGCAAAAGGAATCTCAGAAATGCATTATTAAATAAACAAATAGAAGAAGATAAATATTATTGATGATCAATTATTTAGGTTCATTGTACTAATAAAGCTCTTCATCTATGACATAATCTCCAACTTGGATGTGATTTAACAAACATAAAAAGGTTGGAGAGCTAGCTAGATTTGTGATAATATATTTAAGGAATCTGATCTAAACAGACTTTGTTAATTATTTCCACTTAAATGGGACGATGTGATGGGAAAAAAAGAAAGAAGAAAAAGCAAATAAGATGATTCTTAAAATTATGTAATTAATCGTAAGTCGTTTTCCACCAACCACATGGAAACTACTCCTACCAAACAGTTTGAGTAGGAATTGCTATAGTTTTGTCTGCCACCAAATGAACATGAGATTCTCAATCCAAATAAATAAAGGCTTCTCTCTATGCAATAATATACTGAGATGATCATGATCAATATCCCCTTTTCTGGAATATTTTCTGATCTCAAAAGTTAACGGAACATCTGTTATTTCAAAAGCATACCCATTGTACTAGTTTGTTTTTTGGTCATGATGAAAAAAGGTTAATCATTTGCCTTCTCAGTTATCTGTCTAATTACCCGGACCCGCGAGCACGTATTACTCCAATTCCACGGACGGAGCTACCCTGTTCGACGCAAGTGAAACCGTTGCTTTAGGCCCCAAATATTGGTATTATTTTCTTATTGGAATATTGTTTTAAAAAAATGGTACGTTTCTATATTTTCTTGATGACAAGTTTTTATAACCACACAAATGCGAATGCGATGACATGTTTAACACCACTAGCTAGTTTCACAAGTTTTCTTTAATAGTCACGTAACCTTATACGGCATATTTATTAGCTTAGTGGATACATTTATCTAAAAATAATGACGAAATTTAGCATGTTGGGCTAACGAATGACAACATTTGATGAGCTCTCAGAAAATGTCATACGATGCAAATAATGCAATGCAAGCTTGTGATCTAGTCCATGTGTACATATGCAAATAAATTTTAAGATCATCTACATGTGTACATGCAAATAAATAACTCACTAACTCTAGATCATGAATTTTGCCTCCATCCAAAAACTTATGTTAATTTTGAGGAACTGCTGAAACACAAAATATAGTACCTTCGGCTGAAACTATCCAGCATTGAATTAATTAATTAATTTCCATAATCTGTACAAATGTTGGATCCTGAAAGCCTTGTGTTCAACTTCAAGGGGACGTATTAAATTCTACCAAAATCTTCCGTATAAATCTATAAGTATTCAATTGTTATTTGTCAGTCATTAGTTAAGTAACTTTTTTCACTTTTTCCACACAGATGAAACCAAATCTAATCTTGATTTAAATCATGCCCACGTTTCTTGATACTTGCCATTGGAAAATGGCAGAAGCTAAATTACCTAATAGCTATGGATGATCACAACTACTTTTTCAGTGAGACTAGAATATATTTTATTGCTTGTACATCTCAAGACTGCAAACCTTTCTTCATGGTACATTAGACAAATCAAGATTACAAATCTTTCATAGATAACATTTCTGGAAAATATATACTTTGCCATACAAACTTGCATGATTAAATTAAAAACTAGAATTTCGAATCCAGTACCATATTTAGACAATCATGCAAATATAGCTAGCTCGGATCACGATATGGAATGACGTCTATCTTTACTTGGTTTATTTCGGGCTTTGCCTTGCGTGAGTCCATCAGCTCGAATAAATCTTCCCAGTTTTTTCGATACTGAGCTCATGAAGTTCGTGGATTTTCTTGGCAAAGGAGGTTTACCAGCTGATGGATGAGTGATGACCAAAGGGCTGCTTGTAGTTGAGCTGTTTGAATTCGTTTTCTCAATTTCTTTCAGTTTTGTCTTCATTTTCAGCAGCTCGAATTTCAGCTCCTGATTTTCTCGTTTTAGACTAGAGACCTCGTCTGAAACAGGGCGGATATCAGTGGAGAACTGATGATTCATTTTGGAAGGAACAAGAGCTGGAGATTCAGTTGCTACAAGCTGGCTACCATCCATGACATCGCGAAGGCGCTGCTGCTCGTAGTAGAGTACTTGCACAACTGTCTGAACAGGAAGCCTATCATTTTGAGCAGCATGAGCACAAGCTTCCCGAGATAGCCTTTGACAGTCCATAACACCGCAAACCTTTTTTCTTTCCATGTCGCTTAGAGCTGGATGTGCCTTCAGATTGCAACAACAATAACATATTAAACACTCTTCCACAGTTCAATTGATATGTGGTGAAGACATAATTAAGCAAATACAAGTGTGCTCACGTGCTCTATAGTAGTTCACATTTTACCTTAAGATGGCCACACCATTCGACAATAAGATCATGTTTGCTTGGATTAAGGGTTATACACCTTTTATTTTGCGTTTTGAAAAGCTTAAACATTTTTAATCAAGTTCAACACATTGCTAAGGAATATCTATATGATATGTGAAGATCGTCAAATGGGGTACGTGGTTTATAGCTTGTTATTATGTAGCTCGGCAGCAATAAGATTTGGAGCTTCTGCACTGAAAACCTGTTGATTCCACCCTCGTCCTTAGAAAGAGTAACGAAGCCCAGGGGAGGTGCAGGTTGCACATATACAAGCTTCTCCTTTAGGATGGGATACCCTCAATGAACATGTATGGATTCAAGTTTAATAACATCCGTCAGTGCGTAGAACTAAGACTAGTTTTTACACTCAATATCTTATATACCAAGCCTATACAAAGATTAGGATGCAGAGAACTTAATATGTACAGGCATGTCAGTCCTAAAGAATTTGTCAATTTGGCATATGCCTATGCATAGAGTTTAATTTACTATACCATGCCTATACAAAGACTAGTTTTTACACTGTCAATGCATAGAATTTAATATGTATAGGCATGCCAAATTCTTTAGGAAGTTATTTCTCCCTGGTTAACATACAAGTTTGAAATAATAGAGGAAGATCTCAAGTATGAACACGCGGCAAAGCCTGCAACATACAGGATAAAACAAAGCCGTAGAGATGATCCTCTGCAGAAGGGATGGTCCATGATCATTGGAGAGTTAAGATTGTTGTAGGGTAAAGGGGTATAAGACATGGGTGACTGGGTCAAAGTCGTGAGAATGTCTTCGGAGAGTAAAGATGATTGGTTTTCACTGGTGAAAATATTTTCTGGTTTTGTTTATTCTCAAAAATGTTCTCTCAGTCTGAATTAGGCCCATGAGTTTATTGATCAAAGAATACAGAAGGGTGTAAATGTCCCTTTGGACAGTCTATTAGAACATCAGAAGCTTCAGAGTTCCAGATGAATTTACCTAATGAAGGGAGACTATCATGCTAGCACCAGAAGGTACATTGACAAGGAAATTATCTAAATCAAGATTATTAAATTTAGCATCGCAATCACCATGTAGCAGTCAAGACCAAAAGTCTTTTTCCATTACAAAACATGGCCTAAAATTCTAAATCGACAAATATGCTGCTTGTATGCATAAATATGCACAGATAAACTTAGAACTAATCAGGTAATTTCATCGTGCATACCTTCAAGTAAATGTCAATGGCCCTGTATGTTCCATCTTCAGTGATCCTTGCTTGCTCTGGAATGATTTCAGCAAGATTAATGAATTTTATAACGGATAGATTGCGGTCAGAGGCTATTTCAGCAAGGTAATTTTCCATAAGTTTCCCAACCCTCTCCATGTCGCTTAATGAAGGAGACATATGATACTCTTCATCTCCCAATCGATTTCCCTCTATTTCATTGTCAAGGAAATTCATCATAATACGCTGCACGGTTTCAACATCAAACAATGTGTCCCCAGTGAAGGAATATGAGGGAATTAACAGATCATCCAATACAGCCTGTCCAAGCTGCAATGCCATCCTCTTCTCCAAGTCAAGCCTGCAAGCAATCGTTGTCTCTAGATATATTGCAGCTCGGAGAAGCATTGACAGAAAGCTAACCGACAATGCATTTTTCTCCCTTGGCAGAAGACTAACAATGGTTTCTAAAACAACCCTCTTTTCATGTTCTTGTTTTGGTTCAATCTTTTTCCTTCCCTTTCCAAATATTTCCTGTAATAAGCAAAAATTACTACATGCATAAAGATTTCATTTTAACCAATTCATCAAGATTTTATAGTACAAGGCCTCACCAAACCTCGAAGAGACTTCTGTGCATAGATCATTAATATTGGTCCAAGTGCATATTGCTTGAATCCCCTTCCCATCATTGCAATCAGAACCCTTTGGAAAAAATCAATTCTAAGGACGGTTAAATCCTCAGACCACCAGTCAACTATAGGCTTCGGGGTTGAAAATGTGGTGGGATTCAATCCGTTGACACCAGCTTCTGCTCTACTCGATGTGGAGAACTGGTTATCCTTGCAGGCTATATATGCAATTGTGTCTATGCATCGGCTCACCAGTTTTACTTTCTCTGCCATGGGAAGAAGGTTTTCTGATGAATGCAAAATTGTAACTGCACCAGCAAGGCTCTTTATTGCTACTTCAGTAAAATAGGCCTCAGTTCTTCCCACCAAATTTCCAACTGCACAATCTTCTGTCATCTCAAGATATTCCGCTGCGCATCTCAGCAAGGCAATGTTTTCTGTGCTTATCTCAAAATTTATTCCATAACAAAACTTTGCTGCAAGTTCAAATGCCTCTCCTCCACCTGGTATATCAGGGATTTCGATCGTAGAAGCATCAGCATCATTTGATTCTGAAACCAGTTTCCTTATGTATCCACTCTTTGAAACTAATGGAAACTGCATGGAACACAATTAATACATTATATAACCTATTGATTCAATCATCATAAAGAAAATCAAGGTGTGATCAAGGCCTTAACTCCCCCTGTGCGAGCTCGTTCACATTACCAGTCCCAAGCCCAGATAAAGGAGGATGCGTCAAGGGTCAATCGGAAACAGCTTCTCTACCCCATAAAGGTAGGGGTAAGGCGCATACATCTCACCCTCTCCAGACTCCACTAGTGAGATTACACTGAGTTTGTTGGTGTCATTATAGGATGTGACCAAGGCCGATAATTTCAATCCAATTAGGAACTAATTAAACTAAAACCAACAACAATCTTGATTGTGCGCGGAGTTTAGTTGTAACGAACAACTCACCTTGTGCAGTGCAAAGGAGGTTCCTCCTGCATTAACAGTTACATCACTTGGGATCTCTTGGGAGAAAATCCTGTTAAGATTATTATAAAGGTGACTCGTTTATCAGTAACTTGAAAAAACAACAACAGAATGACAGTTCAATAATATTACTAAGCAAAGATGCTACTTTTAGAAAGCACAAAACAAATAACTCAAAATAGAGCATACCATTCCGAGGTCCTCTTCATAGCAGAGGACAGAAGCTCCTTCTTTTTAGTGAACATATTATTAACACTAGAGGGTTGTTCAATCCCCTCTGAATTATGAAGATCAACATCCACCATCGTCTATCGAATCTTTAAAGAACCTTAACCATGTTCATTCGTTTTCCCTTGAGCTATTTCCTAATGAAGCGAAATAAAACAGAAAGAAATGTTCTTTTAGTTCAATTTCTTCTCCAAGAAGAGCAAATAATCAACAGTATCTGGCCCGTAATAATTGCATTATTATTATCAGCTCTCACTATCAAACATGGAATTGTTACAATTCCCATTTTAGGCCTTAATTTAACACAGAAGAAAGTAGACATGCTAGTGGTATAACAGGTATTATGCGAAGGATAGGGGTTAATTATAGTTGAAAAGGATTTAGTTTCAATGTGTGGACGTAGAGCACAGGCAAAATTTCAAAGGAAATATGAGAGAATGGCGCCAAAAGACATTGTAGCAATTTCAATATGGGTGGGGACTAATCTCATCCACAGAGTTGACAATACCTGATTTTTTTTAATTATTTTTTATTTTCATCAATTCTCTTCTTGCCTTTTTAAGTAGTAACAAATTGCATGTGAGGACAGTGAGGTTATGGTGACATTCACCAATTTGTCTAGTCAGTACTAGTTTTTTCAGGCCTTCCACCTCTGCACATGACCATCCAATGTAAATGTTCAAAATCCATTTAAGATTTATACATAATTTAGTGTCTTTAGTCAATTAATTAGAGCTTGGATTTATTTAAGGCAGGACAGTTTTCGAGGCACACATTGGACAAGTTGATATCGAATTCTGTTTCTTGATTGAACACAACGGATTTCGTTTACGAAATTACATATTTATGTTCTTTGCAGAGAATCATTGTCCTAAGGTCTCTCGTTTGAGGTCAGGCGATGGTCATCAACTCAACCAGACTTGCCAAGTTTCAAATCTCAAGTCCCTTTTCCACAAACCACCTCTAGTATTTGAAATTACTGAGTTCAAAGTGGATACAATTTGTGTTAGATAAATACACTCCTTAATTATTTTTTTTCCACATAAATGTGATTTTACAATGTGGACCAAAGTAGGTAGTGATTGCACCTGTTCTATAACCTAAATTCACCAGTAGAAGGGGTTACAAGTATTTGCAACATGTACTACTAAGGTAATTGGACCCTAAACCTGACCTGACTAGGGGAAATGGGGAATAGTCCCGATTGGGATACGCAAATCCACTGAAATTTGTCCTACGAATGATTGCTGCGGCAATTGTTGATAATAAGTAGCTGGTGTAGGACATCAATGGGCTCCTCCAGGAATGTTATTTCACATCATAGAGTTTAAGATCAATCATACATAATTAAATTACTCTGACTGATACATCTCTATCACAAACTTCTTTTGCTGTGTGTGGGATCTTATTTACAGAAAATAATGAGCGGCGGCCATTAGCGTCTCTGGCACCTTGTATTGTCTTCTTCAGCCTTCAATGAGTTCGATTAAAGCAGCATCAGAGACCAAAACAGGAGCGTAAACGTATGAATTCTCCTACGAAATGTTTTGTGTGTCTGGCTAGACAAAAATGATCAAGACCTACACCAAATATGTCTGCAGCAAGATATACAAAGCAACATGAGACATTAAGTGTCAACACAAAATAAGAAGGCATATATATTAATGTTGTCAACCTTGGTTAACCTTCAAGGGCTAAGGAACATCATACTTGGGGTCTCAGAGTAAAAGTTCTAATGCCATATCAGGTTGTTTTAAGCATAACTTGATGCATTCTCAAAGAAATTTCAGAAATATTTTTGATAACAAAAAAAAAAAAATGTTTCTGAAATTTCTTTGAGAATGCATCAAGTCATGCATAAAACAACCTGATTTGGCATTTTAACTTTTATTCCGAAATATTTGGCATCCAATATTACCTTTTTAAATTATTCAGCAGTATACGCATACAACCAGATTATAGAGTGCAGACAGCAGATATATGAAAGAGCTTTCACTTTCATGTCATTTAACGGAAAAGTTAAAAGAGATGATTTAATCTTCAAAATGAATAAAAATGACACAAAGAAAAATTTCTACTGAACACTACTACCAAATCCAGCCAGTGAATCACTCAGTTACAGTTGCGCAAAGACAATTAACAAGGAGCTGAAAACTTTCAAATTAGAAAATTTATGCCACATCTTATCTTCTGTTAGTTTTTTTTCTTTTTGGACAAAACTCGCCTCATCTTGGCTTATTTAATGGACTACAAAGAGTTTACACAAATGTAATCTTAGCATGATTTTGCTTTTTTTACTTGCTGGGTATCAGAAATAATCTTTCTTGTATCTAATATTCGATAAGCAGCACCCATGTGGTGACTAGGAGACAGAGAAGGATGAACAAGGTCCACTACTGCACCAATAATTTTTGGAATGGTCCAGTACAGATTTTTGATGTGGTGGAATCCATATAAGATAAAGTCCAGCACAAAAATGTTCAACACTTACTTCAGACACCTTTAGACCATAGATAAACTGTAATATACTGTAGTCTACACATTGACAAGTCCTGAGTCACTTAAATCTCCAGCTATAAGGATAGCGGAAGCTGCATCGTGGGCCTCCTTTAAGCTAGATGCTACTTTCCTTTGTCCAAACATATAAAAGAGACGCCTAAGTTCGCCATAAAATGTACTACTTATCCATGGACAGAGTCTTCAACTCTTAATTCTCTCAGAAAAATATGCATCATGAAGTGTACTACTTCCCAACACAAGAATGAAAATTGTAAACTATGCTCTTTTAAGTGCAAAATTATAACTTTCCACATCCAACCCAAATTAAAAATAGCTTCTATGATCAGAATGTTCTCCCATTGTGATGTAGAAGAAAGCAAAATAAAACCATCAAACTCTAACATCAGGCAACAAATCAACAAACAAAAGCAAATATCTACCTTATTGAAGTATGCCAGCATATCTGTAAAGAGCTGTTGCTGGGAAGTGTGGACATGTGATTCCTAAGGAAAAAGAGCTAAGCATTCAACTGTTCTCCAGAAAACGAAAAACAAAAATATCACAGGAAATGAAATCTATGAAGTTAAAACATGCATGGAGGTAAGAGAGCGGATGTTGAATAAGAACCATGGGGATTACTGAGTGGCTAAGGTATAGGAGCAATAACCTGGAGACAGTGGCAGATCCAAGATTAAGGGGGAGTGGGTGCTTGTGAGGTTCGAACACATATATTGACGCCCAAAGCTTTAAGATTTCTCCTGAAAACCAAAGCACCTAGCTATCTTCTTGGTTTTTTTGGGTGTTTTTTGGAAGCTTATACCAATTTTTATACTTCTTTTATATAATTATACCTAGTTTGCATGGCCAGGTCTCAAATTTGAATTCCAGTTACAGAACTCAATGAGTGTCCATCTGGTCTAATCTAGTGCACAGATTTTCTGGAAACTGTGCTTTTTAAATGAAGCTAGCTTCCCAGTTTATTAATTGATGTACATAAAGGTTGCTCTGAGTGCCACTCCATTAAAAAAAAAACACAAAAAATCATGTCAAAGCGGCAGAGACATAATCTTCCATCATAGCTCAATACAATTAGCCAAAAAATTAGACAGTCATTTTTATTATATCTCCCTGCATATATATCAACTAAGCCTTTCTCGATCACTTCAATAAAATTAAGACAAAATCTCCATCTCAGCTTCCACCTATATATCAATATTTGCATCTTGAGATCTACCTGTAAAAGCACTTGCTTACAACATTACTATTTGTACTTAAGCACTTAGCTTTGAATAACCAATTTTCAAAAACTTCCCCATAGTATCATCTCCCTCTTCCTCCACAAAGTACCAGGAGCGATCCCCCAGAGCCAAGATTCCTCATTGACAAGTCTGATGTTCACTAATCACTAGCACCATAATTAAGTGAATAACAATCTAAAGCCATTACAGGGAATGTAATACAACAAATGAGTTTGGAGCAATTCATATACTAGAGCAAGCCCTTTCGGAGTGATGAATTCTATTTAACTTGATAACATAGGATGTGTCGTTTTTGTCCAAGAGACTGCACGTGCAACTTCACCTGATAAACAACAGATTGAAGAAGTGTGTGCTGCTTACTAATGGTACCTTGTATGTAAATTTTAAGCCATAAAAGAGCTACACCGTTAACAACTAAACACTTAAGAATTAACATATATGACACTTCAACAGGCCTACTCATGAGGTGTAACGACAAGCGTTTTTTTTAATGAAATATTTGAATTGTATGTTTCTGTGTGAGTTGACTGTTTTACTCCTTCCGTAGTTGTATTGTGTTATTTTGTGGTATGGGAGTGATTGACATAGTTCTCGATGCACTTTGATAGCATTTATGCGAAATTATGGTTTTTGATAGCTTCGATAGCCTTATTTTGGACGTATGTGGATATTTTTTGATCCGTGTGACGGATGGTTGAAGGATTGCACCATCAGCTCCGGAATATAGATTTTTGGCTAGGTAGACCTTTCGTTTGGGTACCGGTGCACCCGAGCTCATTTCGACCTATTGGTCGGAAAGTTAAAAAATTAGAAATATGGGTGTGGGACTCACATTTGATTGGAACGACCTCGCCAGCAGATCCGTATTTTGATTTTAGGGTATTTGGCGTGATTTTACGGCTTTTAAATCTCATTTTGACCCACGATTTGAAAAATTGAGATTTCGAATTTGGAGGGTCAACTTTATGAAAACAACGTTTTTTCAGAAATATAATATATCCATTGAGTGCGAAGCGTCGAATTTAGTGTGGTTACATAATTCGTTTGCGTATATCGGACTCCGAACGAATCCGGACACTCTGTCGAAGTCCGTTTGGACTTAAAAATATGGTGCAACCAAGAAATTTAAAGGGTAAATCGCATTCGCCAAGTGTGCGATTTATGCCTTATTTTACCTAGTACTCGGATACAGTATAAATAGCCATTTTTATCTAGTTTTTGCTCACTCTTTCACCTTTTCTTGAGAGTTAAAACCCTAAAATTAAGATTAGTGTGAGGGCTTAAAGTGAAGCTTATGGGTGCTTGGAAAGTTAGATTAACATCTATTTCTTGATTCTCTTACGGATAAATCACTTCTTTTCTTATTAATTCTTGATTAAATTCTCAAAACCCAAAAATCTTATGACTTGATTTTAAACTCTAATTTTACCCCTTTTTACTTGAATAATATTTCAATCTTATAATTACTAATTTTTCATCAATTTAACCTTCAAAATAAATCCGATTATTAATTTTAACCCGAATTTCAAAGATTTTACCCGATAAAGCTTAAAAATATTTTTTCTTCGATTTAAACCTCATTTTATACTCGATTTGACTTGGGTTTTCAGCTGTAGGTTCCTAAAATCACGGGGAACACATTTTTAAATAAAGTTACGATTTTACCCTTCTTTTCAAAAATCTATTTTGGGGTCCGTTTTCATTCCGAACCAAAAGTAGTCAATATGACTATCGTTGGTTTTGTTTTGATGTGTGGATTTCATATTTGATGTTTTTAGTGGAGTTTGGGACCGTTCGTGAGGAGTAAGGCTTTGAAAACAAAGTTTTGGTAGCGGTATTTTGGCTTTTGAGGTAGGTTATGGCTTAACTCTTTCAGAATGAGTTGGGTAGTAAATGATGGTACAAAATGCATGTTAAGGATAAGAACTAATTATGAAAAATGGCTGTCTATATTTATACCCGTGTGAGGGTCTATATGTGATGTAATTGTTGAAATTGAGATATGATATGATATGTGTGACCGTGTGGGATCCTATGTGGTGTTGATAGCCTTGAATACATGTAAATAATTGTATTGTGTTGTTGAAATGCCTAATGTGGCTTCATTAGTAAATTGTGATATATCTAGACATATGGAATTTCATGGATGAAATTAGAAGTAATGAGTGGATATCGGCTTACGTAATTGTGAAATTGTAATATTGTGGTTGATTGTGGAAATACATCATGTGAATTGATTGTGGAAATACATCATATGAATTGATTGTGGAAATACTCAATTTGAATGGTTGTAAACATTGCATCGTCATTCTCATGTCATCATAAACATCATTTCACTTATTTGTTTTATAGTTTTATATATATTTATTATCATGTATGTGTACTTGATTTGTGTCTTATGTTATGTATGTGCTTTGGAAATTCTGGAAATACTGAAATACTGAATATTGGTATCGGATATTGGATTTTATGGATCATCTCCGAAGGGTCATGTCGGAGAAAAGTTGTGGATATTGGTGATCTTGAGGCTGGGTATCAAATCTGCGGCTATGTGCCAAACCTGAGGCTATGTGCCAATTTGAGGTTATGTGCCAAACTTAAGCCTGTGTACCAAACTCAAAGTTGTGTGCCAATCTCATGCATCATCATCATCATCATATACATTGCACCCGCTTTATTGTGTTTATGTTGTATTTGAATTGCCATATTGACTTGTCATCTACCTATTTATTCTATATCTTGACTTGTTAACGTCTAATTGTTCTATTTTTCTTTAATTGTACTTGATGATCTTGATTATACATGTCCCTCTTCTGTTCTACTTGTATTTGATATTATGTATGTTTGTATCCCTATCTTGTTTGTTGTTGCAAGCGGTGTGGGCTACCGTTGTGAGACATTTTCTGATTGCAGGTGACGTGCCCTTAGTATATATTTTGTATGTTTTATTTACTACTTTGCTTTGTCGGCTTATGATATCTACTGAGTACAAGTGGACCGTACTCATACCCACTGCGCTCTTTCAGTGCAGGTCCTAACTCGAGTGCTCCTTAACTTACTTAACTCGAGCGATCGTTGGAGCTTCCAAGATAACGATTGGACATTTATGCATCCGGATATCTTTTTATAGTAGTTATATCTTTATTAATATTCGGAGACAGATATTATTTCTTTGTGGTTACTTTCTGATGTATTTGATTCCTGAATTATATTAGTAGTTTTTATACAGTTGACACCAGGTTTTGAGAGTTATAGCTACATGTGTTGATTTTATTCTTTCTGATTTTATTATATCTATGTGGTTCGGCTTCGTTCCAAAAGCCTTCTCCTGAGGACATTTCTGTCTTTTCTCCGTGTATTAGTTTGGGTAAGAGGCTTACTTGTCAAGGTTTGTCGCAACAAGTGCCATCAATGACCTATCAATTTTTGGGTCGTGACATGCGGTACGTTATACACTGATTGCGGCTTACAAGAGTCAACGAGTGGAAACCAACTTCATGCAGAATTGGTATACAAGTGGAAACCAACCTCATGCAGATTACCAATTCTTTGGCATTCGTGCAGTTACAAGACAACAACCACCCCTCCAGTGTTATGAGCTTGATGGAGGAGAGGTAAGAGATCACTGACCTCGAAAAGTGTGACTGAATAATAGGGTGGCTACTAGATTACCTTAGCACTTATATGAGGAAGAGTGGGCTTTATGAGGGCAATGCAAGGCAAGTATTGATTGCAAGGAGGGTTTATGAAGTTATCAATAATCTGTTATGATGCCATAAAAATTATTCTAAGAATTGCAACTAGAAGAATGAAGTGATCCATTTCAAGGAGTGGGCACAAAAGGAGAAATAGAGAGAATATGAATCAAACGTAAGCTTTATATTAAGAAACCAGAGGGTATGAAGGTCCATGAGAAGCCGTCTAAGTTCTAAGAATGCTGTGAAAATAAAACACATACAATAAAACAGTAAAACTATTTTCATAAGAGGACCTAAAAACTCCAAAGATTCCCAAACAGCAACCTCCGGTACTAGGATTTTAGCTCCAATTTAGAACACTTAGAAGTAAGTCAAGTACTAAAAACCTACCTATCCAACCAATACTAACATAAAACGACATAAACGAACGCTTCCTTGTATTTCCAAGTTTAGTCTTTCTTTCTTTCTTTCACTTTAGACCCTTAAAGCATCTCATTCTTGATTGACCGGGTATGTCTAATTAGAACTGGTAGCCAAGTGAGCTTATGACATTAGATTGTTGAAAATGAAAGCGGCTTATCCAGACACTAGCTCCTCGCAGTCGAATGAATCTTCAGACAATCAAACCACGACTCCAATCACGGTTTTCAGTGGACTTTATCTCAGGTGACATGGGTAGGAGAACACTTTAAAAAATGCGCTTTAACAGAGAGCAAGATCTTTGAAATTCAATCAAAACAACACTGGGTGAGTGAAAATTTCCATAATGATGCATAAGAGTGTTTAAAATTTTGCATTGCAGTTACTAAATCAGGGTGCACCGAAAAACATAAAGACCTGTCTTCGCATTAATAAGCTCTAACTTTCTTATATCAACAGTAGAACAATACATCACTTCTCCTCCAGCCCAAAAAT
Organism: Capsicum annuum; assembly: GCF_002878395.1. Classification (NCBI taxonomy): domain Eukaryota; kingdom Viridiplantae; phylum Streptophyta; class Magnoliopsida; order Solanales; family Solanaceae; genus Capsicum; species Capsicum annuum. Next base: position 144,592,452 of record NC_061112.1, read on the forward strand.
AAAAATTAATGATCTTTTGAAAATATATGTATAACACATTTGTTACAAATATTTCTTTTTGCAGGTAAAGACTTGGTAAAATTAGAAGTGCCGGTAGAAACATATCTCTCATCAGGAAAAAATTTATGGTGGAAGAGGTGCACCAAATCATATTTGTAAGAGACTCTCCATTATTTGGCACACGGCATGATGGTTGCTATTACTTTCTTTTATTCATATTTATCATCTATTCTTTCTTTCATCTTGGTCCCACCTCATTTTTTTTAAAAATTTTTCCTACTTCATTGTTTTATTAATTTCTCAAGTTTGCTTTAATGTATTCCTTCCGTTTCTAAATAATGTCGTCACTTTTATTTTTATTCTTTTAAAAAAATATTAGTTACATTTTTTACACTACATTAATATCTTTCATATTTATGATTACGAATAAAAATAGAAACAAATAAATAATTATATCATAATTTTATTAAAGAACATGCAAAAATTAACCTAGACTAAGTTTTTGTTGTTTGTTGTAAGGAAAAATATGACTTCTATTTGTTGTTTACTAGTTTCACTTTTGACCTAGACTAACTTTTTAGTTTATCGATGTCATGACTAATGTATATTAAGTGATGAGGGTTTAGGTAATTATAGAAATTAATTACTTGTCATCCCTACGTTTTTAGTTTTGTTAATCCCTCTACGTTATTAATTAGTTGTCATTCTTATTAAAAATAGATATTTTTTAATATTTGTTATTTAATAAAATCAATACATATAATTACTCATTGTTAATTAATTATAGTCCTTACTCCTTACTAAAAATAGATATTCTTTAGTATTTGTTATTTAATAAATCAAGACATAGGGTTTTCAAGAAATTTGAAATTAAAAAAAAAAATACTCTAAATTTTTTTTGTTAAAAAATAAAAAAATGGGGATGGGGTGGGAGTGGGGGCAAGGTAAGGAAAAAGATATTTAAAAAAAAAAATGGAGGTGGGGTGGTGGGGGTAGATAAGAATTTTTCATTATGGCGTGGGGGTGAATTAATTCTGATAGTGGTATGAATATTACAAACTTGTTTTTTCATATTTTGCTAAGGAAGTCATTTTCCTTAGTTTGAAGCAACTTATTTTCTTAGGAAAAATATTTTTAAATTTTTAGTCAAACGAATATGAGAAAATAGAAAAATATTTTTCAGAAAAAAAAAGAACACATCCATATTTATTCAATTTTTCACCTTTATTTTTAGTCATAAATATGGAGAGGTATTAATATAATTAAAAAAAAGGGAGAGAAGTACTTGAGAAATTTAGTATGTAGTTGATATTTTATTTTAAGAAATTGCACACAAAATAATGACGATTATTTAGAAACATAGAAAGATTATTCAGAAACAGAGAAAGTAAGTTAAACGAAACTTTGAAAGTAATTTTTTTTTTTTTAAGAAAATGAGGTGAGATCCGTATGAAAGTGAGAGAATGATTGTAAATATGAGTGAAAGAGAGTGATAGCAATAGAATGTACCACGCCATGTGTCAAATAATGAATGACCTCTTACGAATATGACATGGTGCACCTCTCTCACCATACAACTTTTTGTCTTATCAAATGTAATAGTAAAGGTAACTGAAGCAAACAACGCGAAGATCAAATAACTATGAATAAACTCTAGTCTTTTCAATGGATGAGAATGACATGTAGAATCTATTCCAATTCCAATTTTGAGTAGCTAATTAAAAGAAAGTTTCTTTGAATATACGGAAACCAAGATGACAGGCAGAGTTTTCCACACAATCTACCGGAGACAAGGACCAAAATTGCAGTCCCAAACAATGTGGTTTGGTCCCATACTTATGGCAATCGACAAGGGGCTTCATGGTTCCCTATAGGATATTTCTGATTAAAATTAATTTAGTTGGTTTGTCAAATCAATAAATTTCTATCTATTATCACACCGTAAATATATTTATTTATTTTAATAAATTTTCAATACAATTTTCAAACTTTAGGATATTTAAGTTTCCTCACTTTACATGTTGAACATTCAGAAAAAAGTACCAACATGAGTTGTAGTGCAGTCGATGGGGCTGCTTTATCCTTAACCAGGGATCGAGGGTTAGACCTTGGTTATGAAAAAAATTTTGTTGAGAGTGCTGTCACCTTAATGGGCTCTGCAACGCGTAATCCAGATTAGTCGGGCTCCAATGCAGACACCAAACATCGGATGAAAAACTCCAAAAAAAAAAAAACATCCAAAAATGATCAATCCTTAAAATATCCAATGTACTTAATTATTGAAAAATAGATTTATTTATGTTTTTCTTCCAAAATAAATACCGGATACATGACATAACAAGGGCAATTATGATCCAAAAATTAGATGCCAAGACAAATATAGTAATTTATTTGTGTGAATATACAAATATGAGTCATTTCCTAAAAATAAAACAAAACAAAAAATATACTTAGAAGAATAAATAAAAAAAGTAAATAGCCACTTGTCACCGACCATATAAGATATTTCTGTGTAGAGAGTGAGTGAACAGGGTCTCCATACCAGATTACCTAACAGAGAGCTAAATACCTTTTTCAATCTATGGCTTTTTCCTAATTAATTAAAAGAAAAAAAAAATGTTGTTGTACGACTAAAGCAGTGTTATACTGGCGGTGGCGTCGAATAGAAGCTGACCCCAATTCCTTCTTCGTTGCCCTTTTACCGAAATCCAGCGCGTTAATCCACAGCTCTCCGCTCTCTGATTTCCGATTGCAGCAGCCATGTCTAAAGCTCGAGTATACACCGATATCAATGTGCTTCGTCCTAGGGAGTATTGGGATTATGAATCCCTTACTGTTCAATGGGGGTAAATTATTTTTTACCTTACCTAACCCCTAATCGTATCTGATTTTGTTATTTGGGCTGGGGGTGGGTGGGTGGGGGTTTATGTACTTAATGATGATTGGAATTGTTTGATTATATGCTGTTTGCTATTTTTATTGTAGATTGTTAAGTAAAAAAGCTTGGGTTTTGTTTCCTTGTTTTTTTCGCCTGAAAGAAAAGTGGATGTTATATGGCATAATAGCATCCGTTCCCAGGTGTGTGTGAATAAAAGTTCCTTTCTTGTGTGTCTATGAACAAATTGGATACTCAGTAGTAGATCAACTACCGGGCATACCTGAAAATGAATTTTGGGTTTCTTTTTGCTATTTTTTGTCTAATAGATAATTGGGTGTTTGTATTGTTCTGTTGGCTGCTTTGATGTTCGTTACTTGAGATGCGGTCTTTCGGAAACAACCTCTCTACCTCCTCGAGGTAGGGGTACACTGTACCCTACCCAGACATTGTTTTTTGGACTATACTGGGTTTGTTTTCGTTGTATAAAATTGGGTGTTTATGGAGTACTTGGAGTGCAAGTATAGTGACTTGACTCTTGAGGTCGATGTGGTAGTGAAGATGGATTCCCAGGTAAGAGGGATAGTTTTAAGTACCTTGGGTCTATGATTCAGGGGAATGGAGAGATAGACGAGGATGTCACTCATCATATTGGGGCAGGGTGGATGAAATGGAGGCTGGCCTCGGGTGTTTTGTGTAATAAGAAGGTGCTCCCAAAACTTAAAGGTAAATTCTATAGAGTGGCAGTCCGGCCCGTCACGTTATATGGAGCAGAGTGTTGGCCAGTTAAGAATTCTCATATCCAGAAGTTGAAGGTGGGGGAAATGAGGATGTTGTGTTGGATGTGTGGGCTTACTAGGGGAGATAAGATTAGGAATGAGACTATTCGGGAGAAGGTGGGTGTGGCTTCGGTGGAGGATAAGTTGGGAGAAGTCAGGTTGCGATGGTTTGGGCATGTGATGAGGAGGGGCGCGGATGCCTCAGTTTGTTAGTGTGAGAGGAGGTTAGCTTTGGATGGTTTCAGGCAGGGTAGAAGTAGGCCAAAGAAATACTGGAGGGAGGTGATTAGACGTGATATGGATCAATTACAGCTTATTGAAGACATGACCCTAGATAGGAAGTTGTGGAAGACACGAATTGGGTTAGAGGGCTAGTGCGGGTGGGTGGGGCGTAGCTAGTAGATAGGAGTGCTTTGGGGTAGCCTTGTTAGTAGTCGTAGGAGGGTTGGGGTGGGGGGTGTACGCCCGGTTTGATGGTGTAAAGTACTACTTTGTGGGTGTTATTTTCTGTTATTCCATGCCTGTTTCATGTTTTATTTTGACTTTATTTACTATCTTTGGTCCTGAGCGGGGGGGTCTATCGGAAACAACCTCTCTACTTCTTTGGAGGTAGTGGTATGGACTGCGTACATTTTACCCTCCCCAAATCCCACTATGTGGGAATACACTGAGTATGTTGTTGTTGTTGTTAAGTAGATGCTATTTTGGCAAATTCCTGCTATCTTGAACCGAGTGACGAAATGAAAGCTTTTCTCTTTCACATGAGAAAATGTCTATTTTGGGTCAATTCAAAATCCTCGGCTAGTTTGTTGAGCTGAGAGCAAGTATCCTGTATTTTGTGGCTTCAGATTAGGTTGGGGTTTGAGTCTTTCTATGTGTTTTACTTATCTATTTGCTTCCACATTATACAATGGAAGAAAAATATCAAATATAGTATTACTAATTTGTTGAATTTAAAGATTAATCGTGTTGGTACAGTACAAATTAGGTATGCTTGTGTAATTCTAGTAAAAAGAGTGAGATTTAGAACCCTTATTTGGTGTTGAAAGTCGAATTATTGAGTATTGGAATGAAATGCCCTAAGTGGAGTGGATAATTATATAGGCTTCATATAGTTTGTTATTGTATAGTTCTGCTGCATTATCAAAATGTGAGGGCATTTGGTTTAACGAGAACTATAAACTTGTCTATTTGAAGTGAGAGCATGTAGTTTGTTCATCTAGGCTGTAGAGTGCCTTGCCCCTTGGCTCAACATTTTAATTTCATCTTTCACGAGTTTTGGTTTCAAATTTGGTCCTACTTGACTTGCGCAACTGGTGCTCCACTAGCTACGTTAGATTATTCTCATCAGCACCTATCACATTTATTATTGCAGTGACCAGGATGACTATGAGGTTGTTCGAAAAGTTGGAAGAGGAAAATACAGTGAAGTTTTTGAAGGTATAAATGTTAACAGCAATGAGAAGTGCATAATCAAGATCCTGAAACCTGTTAAGAAGAAAAAGGTATGACGTTCTTTGTATTGTTGAACTTACAAAACTCATACTGCAAGGACTTGGTTTATGCTATATTTTTTCTTTAGTTTTTGGCCGAATTAAGATTTCATTTTTCTGCTTCAAAAGAAAAATGAAAAAGTTTGCAAACAATCCAAAAAAGAGCAGAAGTTTGCAGGAAGAGTTCTTATGCAATGCAATACTTATTTTTGCCTGACTTAGTATCTATAAAGAATTATTAACATTAACAGCCTTAACGGAAAAATCTGTATTTAACTCATAAAAGGGCTTAATATGTACAGATAATCATCAACTTTAACTGCCTTAATGGAAAATTTGTATTCAACTTTGGAAAAATATGTCAGTTATGTTAATAGGAAATACATAATGCCTAAAATTGGTCAGTTTGTGACATAATCTGGAAAAATTAGCCTGCGTCAACAACATTTACTACATTAAAGTAGATTAGTATTTTGATGGCATTTTTTTGACATTTTGGTAGTGTTATATATCCACTCTTCATATATACCTTTTTTCCTCCTCTCCTATCTTTCGCGTAATTTTTCAATTAACACAGTTTAGTTTGTAATGTTTGCTTTCTCTTGGAAAAAACAGAAAAGAATGTGCATGCTTTTGACTTGACATTAGTGGTGTTGTGTAGATCAAAAGAGAGATAAAGATATTGCAAAACCTCTGTGGTGGACCTAATATTGTCAAACTTCTTGATATCGTCAGAGATCAGCATTCAAAAACTCCAAGCTTGATTTTTGAGTACGTGAACAGCACAGATTTTAAAGTTCTGTACCCAACGCTAACGGATTATGACATACGGTACTACATATATGAGCTTCTCAAGGTAAGAGGATAAACCCATTGGATGGCAGTCACAATGACTTTTATGTACATATGCTCCCTCTCCCCTGGTCTTCCTATTTCCTTTTTTTGGGGAGAAAGGTAACAGTTATATGATTGCTGTCCTATGGTCTTTCTTTTATCTCCTTTTTTTCTCTCAGAACCAAGAATAGAGTGGTATTCATGTCTTAATTTGTTATCCGGTCAAAAAGTTGTCTTTCCCCAACACTTCCTTCTATTGCAGCTTTTCAAGGTTTATATGATTATGAGGATTTGGGAGTCTCGGAGTTTTCGTATGCTCACTCACTATTTCTGAATTGGGTGGATGTATTCTTGTATACTCTGATCAAATTTGGAGTTCAAGTTATTCAAGTTATAAGTCCTAAATTCCTAGGCTTATATCAAGTGGAAATTTTGGAGTTCAAGATTCTGGTTCCATAAAATTGCACTAATTTGGATTCAGCCTAGACCTATATTTAGATAATTGGGGGTCTGTTGAGAGTGTCTCGTGATCTTGGGTTAGTGCGAATGACTAAGATTAAAAAACTCAGATTTGTTCACCTTATCCTGCATGCCAATATATTGATTTTGAATGCATCAATGAAAATGTAGATTTTCATTATTGGTATTGTCAGCTTATTCACTGTCTTGGTCATTCCAATTGATTATGTTTCCTCAGCAATTAGGTCTAAGTATAGCTTTTCATTGTGTTACAAGGTAAATGACCTCCTAGTTACGTGCTTGCTCCCAAATTATAGTTATCTCCTGTTATCAGACGGTATGAATTAGATTGACTGCATACCTACTGGAAGTTTTTTTTTTTATATCTAGATGAATGGCTATGCTCTCTGAACTCTTTAACAATGTACTTTTCTTTACTGAGCTTGGATTTCTTAAGTAACTTCTTTGTATTCTTCTGATCTTGTAATTGGTTAACGAAAAAAAAAAATCAGCAATGCCATGGATTTTATTTTTGCCCGTATCACCAGCCTATCTGAGCAGAAACATGTTTTTTCCTTTCTTTTACCCCCCTGCTGTGAAAAAAAATTTAACTTCATGAGCTGTCTGATTATGTATCAGCATCATCATTTCTTGTTTGTCAATTCTTTATGCTGAAAATATATGTAAATTTTTTCATGCATATTGACTTTTTGTTTCACTTAATTTACTTTATTAATTCCCATTTCTTCTTTTGGAAAGAAAAGAAAAACGAAAGACTCACGTTTTTGGCATGGTTGTATTTACTGAGACCGTCAGTTGATCATGGTATTTCATTTGACAGTTTAATAGTCTCTTTGGGACCTATTCTTTTTATATATTTCTTGGCATGCTTACCAACTTATGGAGGAGGTTGGAAACTGAAACTTCTTATCAACTTGCAGGCACTAGATTATTGTCATTCACAGGGAATAATGCATAGAGATGTCAAGCCTCATAACGTTATGATTGACCATGAACTGCGGAAACTCCGTTTGATAGATTGGGGCCTTGCTGAATTTTACCACCCAGGGAAGGAATATAATGTTCGTGTAGCTTCAAGGTGAGAGATAATCTGCTTCCAGTATGGCTGGGCCTGGCATAGTTGCTTTGCCAGCACGACTTCCTGCATATAGTATCTCTATCTCTAGATTCATGCTCTACTTTCAAATTGTTCTCTGGGCAAGTCATGAGTTTTTAGTTAGAAAGCAAGTGATTTTGCTGTAGATTTTTTAAGTTAGAAGAAATAAAGGAACATCATTCACTTACGCATACAACAACAACTACCCTTTAGTTCTAAACAAGTAGGGGTCGGATATATAATTATCACTGACCATGTTACTCTATTTAAGCCCATATTATGCACTTATTCTACAAATGTAGATGAAAAAGTTAGAAGCTGTGTGTTTTCTAGACGTACAAAACCTTTGAATGGCTAAACCACTTCTAGAAAGTGTAGGACCTACAGCCAAACAGTGAAACGGTCAACATGTTAATCATATTCTTGACATTATAGTAGGTCGTTAGAGAACTTCCGTGCATGCGAGTTTAGGTCTACTCCTTCCGTTTTTTAACACCTTCACTCACCAGTCACCATGGTTTCACACCTAGGAATCGGTGCATGAGGAGGTCGATGCAGGACATAGCCAAATCATCTCAAGCGATTGTTTCTCATTTATCACCGATGTGTGCTACTTGAACCTTCTCGCAAATGTGATCAGTTCTAATCTTGTGTGATCACTCATCCATCTTAGCTGCAACATTCATCTTGTGGATGTGTAAAATTTTAATGGCTCAAAATTCTCTCTCATATAGCTTTATTGGTCTTATAAGTGCTATAGAGCTTACCTTTCACTTTGGTAGACATCTTCGTATCGCATAACACCCATTATAGCTCTTCCCCATTCTAACTGTTCGATTTTGATTTTATGTGTAGCCTCTTCTTCTATTACTCTATTCTCCTATATTACTTCCCCATTTCAACTGTTCGATTTCGATTTTTCGTGTAACATCTTTACTCCATTCTCATGGAACAGTGAGCCTAAAGATCTGAATGTTTGCATTTAGGCATAGCAATCTCATCTAATTTCATCTCAGTTTCCCTCTTTTTATGTTGAAGTAAACTTGAATGCATGTATCCACTCTTACTTCCACTTATCCTAAAACCCTTACTTTCTAGATGTTATTCACTTAGGATACTAGCAGTATTAGGTTGCATGCATTTTTTATTGAGGTGAAAGGAACTTTTGGAGTTAACCATTTTGATCAGTCACTAAGTTGGCTTAAAAAGATTGGAAGCTGCTTGGGCACCATACCCAACTAAAGAATACTAAAATAATCAATGTGGTTATAGGAGAAAGTTAGGATTGTTTAGGTCATACTAACACTTTGTCAGCATAGCCGCATATGGGAAATTGATTTCATACTGTAAGTGGTTCTTAAACTATCACGGAAGTTGGAAAAGTTGGATTTCTCGTTGTTGGTGTCCTTGTTTAGTCTCAAGGCTATTGAAGCAAGTCTGAGGTCTTTTCTTGCTTTTCAGATACTTCAAGGGCCCTGAACTTCTCGTTGACTTGCAAGACTATGACTACTCTTTGGACATGTGGAGCCTTGGCTGCATGTTTGCAGGAATGGTGAGAAATTTTATGATCATAATAATATAAGCTTTCAGTTGTGAGCCTGGGAAATTGTAAACATATGAAAGACTTGTTAGAAGTTTGTATTTGTTTGTTTGAAATCAATTTTCTTTTTCTTCCTGTTTTATTTGTGGCTGACGATGCCTTTATTCCTTTTTTGTAGATTTTCCGCAAGGAGCCTTTCTTTTATGGCCATGATAATCAGGATCAGCTCGTCAAAATTGCAAAGGTAATGTCTAGTAACTGACCGATGGTTTTTTATATACCTTAAATTTATTCATTGAATAATTGAGGGGGGAGGTTGATCAACTGTAAACAACCGATACGGTAGTTACTTTTAAGTAAACACTAAATTTGTATAAAAGTAACATATAGCTGCTTGAATGTGGTTGATATTATTGTTGTTATAGGTACTTGGGACAGATGAGCTGAGTGCATATTTGCACAAGTATCAATTAGAGCTTGATCCTCAGCTAGAGGCTATGGTTGGGAGGTATGCTTCTTGCTTTCTTGTTACTACCCTTATCGCCAAGATAAAACTAGGCTAATGCAATTACAACATAACTAAGAGCTGTGACTAAATAGGGTTACTAAATTGATCTCAGTAACTAGCTTTAGCAGTAGTGTGGACTCTCTCATCTATAGCCAAAAATCTTTAGTTATTGAAGGTGAATGCAATCTATCTTTCCCCTGCAGACACAGTAGGAAGCCGTGGTCCAAATTTATTAATGCCGACAATCAGCATCTAGTGTCTCCGGAGGTACTGTTCTCTATTTATATATCCATGGTATTTGTTCTGGATAAGACAAACCAACAATGTTGACAAGTACACCTCAAAATGCCAAGTGTCTGTTTAAGTCCTATCCGTTTGATGATTGATTTCGAGTTCTCATTGCAGGCTATAGATTATCTTGACAAGCTTCTCCGTTATGATCATCAAAGTAGACTTACGGCAAAAGAAGCAATGGTAATCCTTTTTATCCACTCTTTATGAGCTTTAAACTCCTGAGCTTTATCTTTGTTTTCTCAGTTTATATGTCTTGTATAGCTTTTTCAAGTACCTATAAACAATTGTAACTTACTAAAGAAATAGTTTTGGGGCCATTTTATAACATACTTTACTAAAACCAAAATGTAAGGAATATAAATGAGATTCATGAAAGAGATCAGTGAGTGAGAGTGAGTAGAAGAGGCGCAATTGACTGAGTTATTTGTTTTAAAATACTGTTAGAAGCAAGCTGGTGATTGTGAAGTGTGCCTATTGCTTTCTCTTTCTGATCTTGGCTATGTTATTTACATTGTTATAATATTTTCATCTGTATCTTTGCTGGAGTCGATCTACTTCATTATGTATGTATTTGGTTTGTTTTGCACAACTAGAGTATTGTACCCCATATATTTGCGTGTTTAACATCTTCTATTCATATTCATCAGGTGGCTGTGTTGGGAAACCTACTAACTGCTTTCTCTACCTTGTTTCTTAGGCCCATCCATATTTCTCGCAAGTGAGGGCTGCAGAAACTAGCAGGATGAGGACACAGTAGCTTCGTTCTCTTGCTGTCAATGAGGAGAAAAAAAAAAATTATGGTGTAGTGTACCATGTGTATCCATTTAACTGACGTTTGTGAGAACTCGTGTATTTTAAATTGTGGAAGACATCTGAATTCAGGAATTACAGATTTTCATCATTAAACATTTCAAGAAAAAGTGTTCTGTAGATTTCCTGCGCCCCCCCCCCCCCCCCCCCCCCCCCCCCCCCCCCCCCCCCCCCCACACACACACACACAACAGACACAAGTATCCCCTGGATCACATAGAGATTGTTGTTGTTTCTGCATTTTGCTTTGGTGGTTTGCATTCCTTCGTATAAGTTAATTGATATGGTGTTGGAAATTTAGCCTAGAAATACTAACGATATATTTATTCACTCAATAGGGCAAAAGAAAACAGATAAGAAAGAGGCCCTTAGCTAAGAAGAAGCACTAACCTCATGGCCATCTTGCGGAGGGGCCAAAACTCGTAGTTTCTCTCTCTACTAAATTACAACTATCCCCAGTATAACACTCTCCATGTGCATCCAACAAATATTAAATGAAAGTTAACTCTGTAGTTCGCATCTTACATTTAACCAAAATCCAATGACAAATCCCAAATTATACTATATGATGCCAACAATTAAAGAGTGCCAAAACTAAAAAATTTTGCCCTGCTTGTTTCGGGTGTGACCAATCTAAACTAATGGCGACAAGCGATAGCAGATAATACCAACACTTCTATAAGACCCATTTGACACCCAAGTTTATTTTTTGAGATGAGGGGAACAGGTGAGGAGATCAGATTTTGGTTGTTTGGCCTCGGCATGTTCCTTGCACTTCTCCTCTGATGCTGTGCTGAGATGAGGGAAAGAGGTGAGGAGATCAGATTTTGGATGTTTGGCCTCGGCATGTTCCTTGCACTTCTCCTCTGATGTTGTGCACATAAATGTCTGCATGCACACCCTGCACTGCCATCATCCGCAACAATACAGACAAGTTAGTGAAGGATCAAAGCCAACAGCAATCAAGATGAATCTAAACAAACTAATGAATTGGGAGAGGCCCAGAAATCCGAATACACTGGTAAGCATAAAGCCATACACAATTTCAGACTATTGTTAAAACTTGACTGCCATTCTTTACTTAGCTTATCTCCCATTAAAAGCCTAAGAACATTTTTTGGCTTTAGTGTATAAATTATACAACATCACAGAAGAGATCTCAAAAGGGTTTGAAAAAGAAAGACAAAAGAAAACCCAATGAAACATCAACAAGCGTGAGGCCACTATAGCTTCATGTGCAAATAATACAGGCAAATTCCCTAAATTCGGATTTTCAAATTACAAGAGGAAAGACAGGAACAGGAGTGTTGAACCGCATCGCTAGTATCTATAGAAAAAGTATGGACTAAACAGTTCACATGCTCAATGAGCCAAATAGCAGAACAATCAGAAGAGATTACACATTGAAACTCATGCTTGAGGGTTGCCGTTATTGGATTGTCATTATGAAATACAAAGAGTAGTACTTTGATCTCACAAAGAAAGGAATTAAAGTTTAACAACATGACATTACCAGCCCAAACACAATAACAAAAGATTATAGGTGGTATCCAAGTGATTCACACACTTATATCCTTTTAATGGTCTACATGATGGAGATATTTACAATTTCAGAGAATATATACTTCCTATATTTCACGTCAGTATTTCGGTCATTAAGACGTTATACAATTAATCAATTTTATGATCAAAGTGACAGAAGAAATCCCTCTAACATTCAAAGAAGCAGCAATAAGACGATCTTTACAGTCAACCTTCATCATGAACTAATCAAGAATTATCTATGCCTCACTTCAAAAAAATCCTATCCTATCTGTGCTCAACAGCTCACATCGATTATGGGATTTAATAATGAATCACCCATTATATTGTGTAAACAAAAAGGTCTCACCTGGATGCTCATGGCCTTCTTGTTCGTTTCAAGCTGGCTTCCTGCATAAAAATGCAGGCACGATTTAGAGAGTTAGTAGAAAGCCACAGCTTGAAAACACTAGTTCCCTGTTAGCTGTTGCTGGTGGAACGTGGCACGGACACCACGGTATTCAATAAAAAAAAAGAAAAGATAAACGCAAAATAATACGTCAGGCACGTAGAATTCGAACAAGGGGGATCGAATTGGATTAAAGCAAGGGTAAAATCAGGGTAATTGATGAGATGAATAAAGGATAATAGAAAGAAAAAGAAAAGGTACCTTTAGCGGCTTTGGTTTTCTCGAGGTTCTTCTCTCTCGCCATCTTGGCTTTCTGACCATTGCCTCCACCCATTATTATTCTTGTGAATCTCTCTTCTTCTGTTTCAGGCTCAGCACAAAAATACAGGGGACAACTTTGCTCTTCTAACACCCCTTAAATACTTGTCGGTTTTCCTTTTTTAACTTCAACTTTAATTTTGAGTGGAGTTTATATCTTTGGATTTTGTTTTACCCTAAAGTATTCCCCCTTTAAATTTACTCACTAATTATAATTTTTAACAAATCGGAAAAAGACGAATTTTCTTTTCATTCTTTAAATTATTTTTCAATATTATTACTAACCATATCAATCATTATTTTCTTAATAAATATGTCAACTTAAAATGTAACAAGTAAGAGCCCATTTGAATAGGATTAAAATCTAATTATTTTTTTAACTTTTCAAGGTGTTTGATAGAATTTAAAAGTGCTTAAAAAAAAAAGCAAAAACGGATTATAAGAATAAAAAAGTGAGAAGTTATTTTTCTCTTTGCCCTCTTCCCTCCAATTTTCTCTTCATCTTTCTTCTTTGTTTTCATCGAATCTATCATTACATCGGAGGTTTGTTAAAAAAATTTATTTTAGAATTAAAAATTATAAATAATTCACCTTATTTAAGGTGTTAACAACTTTTAAGAACATTTAAGCCATTTTAACAACAAAAAAATGTTTAACATCACTTGTTTACCAAACGCGTCAACAACTTTTTTTCAGTTTCAACACTTTTATCCAAACACTTATCTGCTTAATTTATAAGTATTTATTTTAAATTTTAATCACTTAAGCTAAAAACTATTTTTTTAATTTTATCCAAACGAGCTCTAAATCTAAGTTATGAATTATATTTTAGTATAAGTAAAACTTGTTTTTACCTCTAATTCTCTCACAAAATTTTAAAGACTAACTTCAATTTATATTCAGATCAAATATAATTACTAATTTTAATTTTAAATATAAAAAATTATTTTTTTTATGGCGAAATAGAGTCTTAAAAACGTTCACAAGTAAAATGGAGGTCCCAAAAGCAGTTATTGGTGCACTTACTTACCCTGTACAATTCCTACACCTTTTACTTGTTGGACTTTAATGTGAAATGTCACATATCGGCCCAATGAAGATTCTGACAATCAAAATAATTGAGCTCATAGTCCAAGAAAATTAAACCCGACTGACGAAAAACAGGGAACTGAAACACAATCACTATTCGCCATGAAATCGATCTAAAATCAATTTTGAGATCCAGTGAAATTGTGGTTTGTACATTATTATTATTATTATTATCTTAAGAAATGGGGGTGATCGTGGAGAGCGATGTTTGGGAGCCGAATCCAGCACTGTGTTTATTCTTCTTCGTAGCATGTTGCTTCTCAATCTACTATTTGCCTAACAGCAGCACCACCAGAAGTTCTGCCATTTTCGATCACGCGCCTTCCTCTTCCTTCCTTCGTTTTCAGACAAGTTTTCTCTTACTTTATTCTCTTTCTTCAGGTGACCTCATTTTCCGTGTTCTATCATCTCCGTTTGGATTTGTTTGTTCCACTTTACTTTTTAGTCCTTTTCCAAAAGAACTTAATTTCCTTCTTTTAGTGACATAATATATAAACATGCTTTTTAACTTGTTCTCAAATCACATCCATGACTTCTAACTTTGTATATGTACAAGTAGAGATTTAAACTTGTATAAAGTTCAACAAGTAGACATATGTGGACGTCATATAGGACAAGAATTGACCACTTAGGACGTCACTTAGGACACATGTCTTTACTTGTTCAACTTTATACAATTCTAAGTGCCGTACACTCAAAGTTGGAGATCATAGATGTGATCTGCCAGGTTAAAAGACATGTTTATGTATTGTGCCTTTTTTAATTCTAAGTTTACTTGTGACATCTTGAAGACGAAAAGATTAAAGGATATTTTAGTACATTCTAAATCTTGTTTAAGATGACATTTAAAAGTTTTTTTACTTTCTTAAACTCTATATCAGACAAACAAATTGGAAAGAAGGGAGTATTAGGATATTTCATGTTCTAACTAACTCATAGAATCTACTTGCAGCTGAAATATGGTGCAAAGTAGCAAACTTTACATGTTTCCTTGTTTGTTGACTGTTAGATTTCCTCTGTCCCAAATGTTTGATATTTTACCCTTCCTATGATCAAGTTAAGTGCAGTTGTTTGATATTGTAAACAAAAAAGAATTTTTTTTTTTGCCAAAGGCGAAAAATGAAACTAAGCACTTCTGGCAGGTTCTGAATTTCAAAATTTTAAATTAACAAGAAATGAACTAATTTAGTTTGAAACTTAGCACTTTATTGACTCTCGCCAAAGGAAAGTCTCAAACTAATTGGATAGATGGACTTGCTGATAATATGTGCATTACGACGTTTAGCATTTTATCAAGCTAGAGATGTTCTTTCATTTGTGGATTGCTTGGATAAATGGAGTTCACGAAGTGGAGTATCCTATAGTTATAGTAGATAAATAGTCTATCTATACAAAAAATGAATTCAAATTTTCTCATTCAATCTTGTTGAATATATGGACATTCATGCACGTATACAATGAGGTCTCAGCTTCCAGTACCTACTGTCATTATAAAAAGACATAAATGCACACATACTTCAAGCAATGCCCTCATCAGACTCAAATCATATTCAAGACTAAATGGAAGCTATTTTTACAATTGGAGTTAAATGTGCCGATACAAGAATCTTTACATCGAACATGGAGTGTGAGTTGCGATACTGATACAAATTCTTCCTTTTTTAATCTGTTTATTAGCGTATTATGCAATCTAATCTACAAGAATGCATTTCTAGGCTGATCTGACACCATATAATTGTCAAATACTAATTTAACATGATATTGATATGGTAATACTAATCATAGAACACATATTAAGGGGTATATGCAAATCACATATTGCATCAAACAAAGGCATACTTCCCTTTTTCATTACCTCAATATAGCAAGTGTTTTTTTATCATCAGCTTGGATTTAAAATCATTTTGTTTATTTATTTAACTTTTACAGTGATGGAAGGCTTGTTAGCAGTATTTGGAGAATATGAGTTGGCTTACCGTGGGGTTAGTAGGGAGCATATGGTTATCTCTCTATGTGTTGGATACGCAGCTGCTCTCTTTGTTGGTACCTTTTTGGGAATGCTCTCGGATTTGATGTAAGGGTACTCTGCCTAGTTTTCTATGTTTGCCAGGTTCCTTCTCTATTTGCATAACCATTACAGTGTTGGAAGTTGCTCCATATCTACTTGAGGTCTCAGAAAAATACGTCTTAGTTACAAAGAAAAAGTAAAGGCTACTTTTCTATTGCAACTCCCTCCATTCTATTTTCCTTATGGGGGAGTCTTGTCTAGTTTTTGGAATTAAAGCAGTTATGTTTCACTTTAGATAATTCTGCTATACTGCAAGTTTCCATTTTCATTATTTTGGAGTTCGATAAATCATAACTAAGGTTATTTGGTTCAACTCTTTTAAATGAAATTGAACTTCTTGTTTGGGATAAAGGATGTATCAATCTGATCTTCCGTTCCTTTGATGCATTCTTTTTTGGCTATGACATCATTTTTCTTCTAAACCACAAAGCTTGAACTTGAAGGTTTGTGTTTGACCAGAATATGCTTTCGAAGTAAAGGTATTGGGCCATGATAATTATCATTTATTTTCAATCATTTATTGCTCTCAAAATTGTGATGGAGCACGATAAATCATTTTTTTTGATAAGTCAAGAGTACCATCTGTCAAACTTATCATTATGTTGCCTCTCTTCATGCAGTGGCCAGAGAAAAGTCAGCTTGTTATTTTGCTTGCTGCATCTTTTGGTTGCCCTATGGAGGACTGTTACTGGATATCCAAGTGTTTGGCTCGCAAGCATCTGTCTGTCTCTTGCCTCTATGATATTTTTCTTCAACTTTGAGACATGGATGGTTGTTGAGCATGATAAGGTTTGTCTTCAGAATCTCTTTTTGTTGTTATTATATGATTTGCTATTGCATGGGGGAAGTACAATTGTGAAGACTCTTTAATGAAAAATTCTTATCCATTTCTTGAAATGAATTACTGTAGGAAATCTTATTGTAGCCCCCCCTCCCCCCAACCCCCCAACCCCCCCAAATAAAAAAGAAAAAAAAAAGAAGATGATGATGTATGAATGTAGTAAACGCGAAGGGTCTAGGGTGGGGGTGTCTGGATCTGTAGTCTTTCAGAATTGCTTTCTTTGCCTACTACATTAATCTATTTTGGACCTATTCATGTGGCCGCCATAGCAGCATTTGTGATTATATTTGAACATTTTTCTCGCTTCGGGAGTCTACTGAGTCGGATTTCAGATTTTATGCACGACTCTGAATCTTGATGGTCGACTTAGACTATTTATCCTAATCATTTTGCAGCTTGAGCAGAGGCAGGATTCAGTGAATGACATGTTTTGGTTAATGACTTTTGTTGAATCTTCATCTTTCATTGGAAGCCAAGTGGTTGGTAACTGGTTAATTGGTAGTCATGAAAAGACAAGTTTTCTTGCTCCGTCCAGTGCAGTGGTAATAATGGCTTTTAGTGCTCTTGCTTATGTCAGTCGAGGGTGGAAGGAAGATCCGAAATCAATTATTCTTAAAGATTATCAGACTAAATTTCATACATACATACTCGGTGGTATGAGTCATCCATTTTTGTTCCCATGCACCTTTTCCTTAAGATATTTTGTCCAATTTGTGCACTCATATTGCATATAATGCACCCAAGAGTATTTATTGTGAGCAGGAAGAATGCCATTGAACTTTCTGTTGTCACAACATAACTGCGGGACACATTTCCATAGCTGACTGTGACACTAAAAGAAATATTTAATCAATTTTGTGAATCTCACGATAGGAAGATTCTAAAATAATAAAATCAGATAATGTTTGCCTTCAAAACCATGATTCGAACATCAAAATAACTGGATAGTCACGAGAAATCTTGCTTAACTTACAACAGCAACAACAAACCCAGTGTATTCCCACCTAGTGGGGTCTGGGGGGGGGTAGGATGTACGCAGTCCATACCTCTACCTCTGATGAAGTAGAAAGGCTGTTTCCGAAAGACCCCCGGCTCAAGGCACGAGATACCACACAAACACATAGTAAAGCACAGAAGCAGATTACATAACATAAATACGGCACCCATAAGTATTATAAAACAGAGGAAAGCAAGCACACAGATTCGTAATAAAACATGGAACACGGAACACGGAATCATCACAGGAATAAAACCCCCACCAAGTAATTCCCTACACTAGCGACCCAAACTGGCCCTAGTCCTCTGCCGTGATTCGCGTCCTCCAGACCTTCCTATCTAGGGTCATGTCCTCAGTGAGCTGTAACTGTTCCATGTCCCGCCTAATCACCTCACCCCAGTACTTCTTCGGCCTACCCCTACCCCGCCTAAAACCATCCGACGCTAGCCTCTCACACCTACGGACCGGGGCATCCATGCCCCTCCTCTTCACGTGTCCGAACCATCTCAATTGTGCTTCCCGCATCTTGCACTCCACTGAAGTCACACCAACCTTCTCCCGGATAGTCTCATTCCGAACTCTATCCCCTCTAGTCAGCCCACACATCTAGCGCAACATCCGCATTTCTGCCACCTTCATTTTTTGGATGTGGGAGTTCTTAACTGGCCAACACTCCGCTCCATACAGCAAGGACGGACGAAATCTTGCTTAACTTATTTCCTTAATTTTGGCGCTTTTCTTTCGAGTGAAAGATCTTATTAGGCTCGAATAGAGGTCTTTCCAGTAAAAGGAGGTCATGTACCACAAATTGAGTTTAAAACTTAAAAGAAGAAAGGGGTGGCTTTCAAACGGCTGGTCACGATCTCATAGTAATTGTCACCCTCTGCTCCAATTTCTCCCTCATTCTCTCCACCAAACTATGTGCAGCTACCTTATTTTCCTTACTGTGATCTTATTTTGGTTGGGACTTGGTCAACTTAGCTCAAAAGCAAAAGTCCATACTTGAGACGAGCAAGAAATCATAAC
Source organism: Capsicum annuum (assembly GCF_002878395.1). Taxonomy (NCBI): domain Eukaryota; kingdom Viridiplantae; phylum Streptophyta; class Magnoliopsida; order Solanales; family Solanaceae; genus Capsicum; species Capsicum annuum. The sequence continues at coordinate 144,611,430 of NC_061112.1, forward strand.
AGAGCTGTAAAGCAGAGAGAAAGTTATCCTTTTTTGGTAATAAATACTCCCAGTTTGGTATATCAGACAGTACAAATATGTTAATCTTCTAATACAAAATGAGGTTGTACCTAATTTTGGGCTTATATATTATTTGAAATGTAATGCTTAGGAAAATAAAATGGTCCATTTTCAGAAATTATAAGTTGTGCAACCCCTTAATATGGTATGAGATGGAGAACAGGCATCTGTACAAAATGCTGTTTTTGATGACTAATTGCATAATCGGGAGTTGTTGGATCGACATCCTAATCTTTTCCCAATTGTACTCTTGGCAGATAAAAGAGTTTGGCTTTTGTCATGGACCCAAGCTGCCATCCACTTTTCAATTGCAGTTTTTTGGATTACTTGGGCTCCAACCATTGTGGTATGATTTTGACTAGCTTCCTGGAAAGGATACTGTTTCAGCATGTCTGACTCTCCAATTCCTATTATTGTTTTCTCATGGAAAAGTATTTAAGAGGAGTACTAAATTTGTTAATCGACTTACTTTCTTTTACCCAATTTTGATGAGAGTAGTTGAAGAGTTGGTAGTTGAAGTTATGTATATGAAATCACATGTCCTTGATTGGATTTGGTTAATTATTCTTTTGTACTTTGTGTCTCAAAATTGGAGATGGGAGTGTGTCAAGGAAAAGTAGATAGAGGAAGTATTCTAATTACTACTGTGAGAGACCTTCATAGGAAAGATTGATGAGAATCATTCTTATACCGGCTGTTTGTAAGACAGGTCAGAATGTGGGCTAGTGGGTCTATACAAGTGATTTTGTTAAATCATCTTCCTGTCATTGAAATCCATGAAGTAATCTTTTTGTGGCCAATATCTAGGTCTCTCAAACTTTGTGAATACTGGTTTATCAGGATGAATATTTAACATTACATTTTCTTTCCCTTCTGAAATCCTATCTCACCATATTTGTTCCTGGTCCAAAAAGATTGATATATTTTCTCCTTAAAGTTTGTTCGGATTTTTAGGCAGATGGGAGAAAAGTTTCACTAGGTTTGGTATACCCCTGTGTACTTGGTGCAAAAATGCTCGGAAGCACTGCATTTTCCTGGTTCTCCAGTGGCCCTTTATCACTTCGAACAGAGGAGTGCTTAGTATATGCCTGTATTATTATGGGCTTCGTCACTTCCGTTGTAGCTTTTGATTATCAGGTATTTTACTACTTTTCTTTTCTTCAAGCTGTTCAAATGTCCATTGTCAAAAAAGCTGCTCAAATATCAAGTGATATCGTCAAACTTAATTTGCGATATTGTTGCAGGACATTGAAATTCTTTTGATGCTATTCTGTATATTTCATGCTTGTGTGGGATTGGTTTTGCCTTCACTCGCCAGATTGAGAACCATGTAAACTATGCTGCAGTTATTATTTTCTTTTCAACCATGGCTTTAAGAATTGTGAAACTCGAGCTTATTCTGCTCTCTCATATATTTGGCTGGCAGTTCTCTTTTACTCAAGTTCCGTTCTTCCTATAACATGCAGGTATGTGCCTAATGAACTCCGTGGAGGAATGATGAGTTTATCGATCGCTCCTTCAAATGCCCTTATGTTGTTACTTCTGATTCAGGCATGTTCTGTTTTAACAAATGTATTGTTTAATCTGTTATTTCATCACAAGAGATCCTCTTCATTAATTGTAGTGGCACTTTAGATATCCTCTTCATTAATTGTAGTGGCACTTTATTCCCAGTAAAACCCTTTTAAGGATGTAGTGCTTGGACTATACCTAGATGTTTGTTCCTTGGAAATTTATGGTTCTGGCTAGTATTCACGTCTTCTCAGTTAAGATAAATACGATATCGTTGCTTTATTTTATGTTGAACTTCTAGATAACGTTTTAATTGATTTTATGGTGCCACATGTCAAGCTTCATCTTGAGTTACTTTCTTTTTCTGATGATTTATTGAATATGTAGATAATCTGCTATTTTGAAATTTTGCAGAGAGGTTTCTACCAGAATATGGAAAATTCAACAATTATAGCTATGGCCGCTTTTGGTCTGTTTTCTGCAGCTGGATGCATGTATATGTTAAAGCGGCTTGGAAAGCAGCCACACCAGAACTGGCACAAATTATGATGCCTTTCCATTTGTTTTAAACTCTTCTATCCGTGTGGGTGTAGCCTGTATATAGCCGGCCAGTTAGTTTAAAGATAAAGAAACTGTAGCCTGGAACGTGATGATGGGTGCAAATGAAGCAACATGCTCTGCAAATGGTAAATCAAGAAAGAGCTGTAGCGGTTTTCAACATTCTATTATTCGAAATTGCTTAACTTACGAGGTTCAGTGGGAGTTCTCACTATGGGACCCAATTTTGCCCGCGAGACTCTCTGCAGATGATGTCCTGAACATGCTAGGTGAACAGTTTGCTCCTAATAAGTTTTGGGAAAAAAGTGTAATATCAGAGGAGCAACAGAATGCATAGCTGGCTTAGTTTGCATTATTTAATAGCTCTTTGGAAATTATGACCAGTGGAAAGTCTTGTTTCATATTCAGAAATAACCCATGAGTAAGGATTTTTTTCTTCTTTCTTCATGTACTCTTTGCACATGATCACTAGGTAGATCATTGTGGTATGTCCAATTATTTGGTTGGATTGCAGATATTATAATTGAAGAATGATTACGTAATGAATGATCTCACCTAGGGGCATCTTTCAATGTAAATAAATTTTAGTGGGGCGCTTGTCTTGGAATGTATGTGCCAGATTTCTGCTTCATTTAAAATGAGTGAGGCCGACTTAAATGATAAATTTGTTGAAATTGACGAGTTCTTGGCTAATAGGTTAAAATTTGAGGAAGTGGAATGGTTTGTCCAATTCATCTTGATTATCTCCAGATCTCTCCCCGTCACCCTAAATTTTTGGCCACTCGCCCTCCACCAAATTGATCGACCCCACTAATTTTGTTTTGGTCTTGCATTGAAGTCTAATGAAGTTTGATTTGAGTGTACATTATGTCCAGTTTCAGTGTTGGTAGTTTCTCTTCCAGACAATTTGCACTTTGATCATCATGCTACTGCGTCATGAATACTGCATTTGGTTCTGGCACAAATTTCTGCCTTCTTGTAGTATAATTTTGGTCTTGTTTTGAAAATAACTTATATACATGAAGTTACATCTTCTATGATCCATATTTGTGAGACTACACCGGCCATGTTATTCTACGTGAAGTTAAGTCTGTCTTTATACGTAATATACCTTAATTTGCAAATGGTTTAGTACAATTTCAACCATACTAACAATAGTGAAGATGTCATATGTCAATCATCATCCTATGGAATGGGAAAGGCAATTAATACTGAAATTAATGATTGCTTACTCATTGTGTACCCAACGCATGACATGATAGCAGAAGTACCTATCAAAGTTGATAAACATCATCCATCAATAGCCAACAAAGAATGCCAGTTTTTTCAATGGTCTATTAAGCATTGACCAATGCTCAGAGACCTAACCCAATGCATAGTAACCATTATTTTGACAGATCAATCATTCCTCTGGAGCATTAATGTGTGAAAACATGTGCTAGTGTACCACTAGCAGCATTGTTTTAACAATATTCATAATAGATTAATAGCTATGGATGAATCAAATTCAATATCTTTACCCATCACCTCAAACTGAAGCAAGAGAGGAGAAGACAGTAAACTTTCTGGAGATCCCAACTTTATGAGTAAGCGCGAACTAACATGAGTGGACGTATACTAGATCAGAATAAGTTTATTAGCTCTAACGTAATAGCATAGATACATACTTAGACTAGACATAACAGAAATTGAACTCACATCTCGACTCATTGACATGCTCGATAAGCACCCTCTCTACTTTATTTGATAATTAAGTGGTCTTTGGTTGAACATCATGAGGAGAATATGAGATACAGTTAAAATGAAATCACATAGAGATGTATGTAGGTACAGTTCACTATCAGAAATTCTTATAATACTTGGTATGAAGCAACACTATACAATGAGCAAGAAACTGTAGAGGCAAATGTTTTTTTCATGTTATCCATAAATACATTTGGAGCCAGCTTCCAACTTTTGTGCTGAAATGAAACTTAAAAGCAGAAAAACATGAACTTACATTAAATAAACAGCAGCTATGGCTATGTCTTCATACAATTCATGTCTGAGAAATTGCCACTGGACTACTAACCACATGCTTCCCGTCTGACCACTCAATTCTACCGAATACATTCGTAGTTGAGGACATCGATGGAGCTGTGAAAGAAACTGTATACGATTTCTTCTCATTCATCCGAGTGAAACTCAATGTTTCGGGCTCAACTATAATCTTCACCGAACTACTTGTCGAAGAAACAGTAACTTTGTATGTTCCAGCCGGTCCAACATTTGTCAGCGTCCGGCTGTATTTGATTGTATTTGAACCGTCACTTCCTGCTGCCGGGAATGAAACAGCAAATGAAGGGTAATTCAGATCTGCGACGCTGTACTTTTTGCTTGAATCACATGTGAAGTTTCTTCTTGCTAAGGTGTTGATTTGTGATGGAGTGTATTTCAATGCGCAGATGAAATTGAGGTAGTCATCTGCGTTTATGTCATAAATCAGTCCTGGATTGGCTGCAGAAATGGGATCCACGTGCCCGGCACCGTGATCGAACGGTGTAGATGGTTTTCCAGTGGCGATGTCTAGTAGTGCTTCGCCGTTTTTGTAGGCAGTGTAAGCGGTGGTCATGAGCGCGGAACGAATGGCGGCAGGGCTCCATTCAGGGTGAGCTCCTTTAAGCAAAGCCGCTAAGCCGCTCACGTGTGGACACGACATGGATGTGCCCGAGATAATGTTGAACTCGACCCGTCTATCGTCCTCTTCCAACCCGGTCGGACCGACTGCTCCGGTCCAACCTGCTAAAATGTTAACACCGGGCGCGATGATATCCGGTTTAAGTATCTCCGGGGTGATTGAATTTGGGCCTCTGGAACTGAACGCTGCAACTACCGGTGACGGTTCGACTCCTACCTTTGTTCCTCCAAAAAGAATCGTGGCCGTTGGATTAGGATCTGAGGTTAAATACTTCTTGATTGCGTCGCCTGTTTTCTGACCCACCGCCGTCGCTGGAAGTAAATGGGCGTCAGCCACTAGCTCCTCCCCATTTGCGTCGGTGTTAGCCAAAATCATGCCGGCTCCACCAGCTGCTTTTACCACAGAGCCCTTTTGGACTCTAGCATTAATCCCTCTGTCACATAGCACAATTTTGCCTTTAACTTTCTCAGGAATTAAGGTACCCGTCATACAGAGATTTCCATTGGTTACGTTGCTAGCATTACCAGCATACACAAAGGGAAGCATCTTATTAGGTAATGAATCACCCGCGTACAGTGAAACTCCAGAGAAGTTTTTACCATTGCCAAGGCTTACATAAGCTGGAAAATCACGGTCTAACGTTCCAGCACCGACGGTGGTGATCCAAGGTGCAACGTTGGACAAACTGAATGGACCAGGACCTCCATTTCCAGCAGAGCAAGAAACCAAAATACCCTTCTCCATAGCAGCAAATGCTCCTATTGCAACGCTGTCTTTGTAGTAATCCGATGTGCCTCCACCAAGTGATAACGAAAGCACATCAACGTTATCATCAATTGCTTTGTCCATAGCTGCTAATATGTCGGAGCTGAAACATCCCCCCTCCCAGCAAACTTTGTACACGGCAACTCTGGCACGGTTAGCCATTCCACGGGCAGTTCCAGAAGCATAACCAAGAAGGTTAGCGCCCTGAACGATTGAACCTGCTGCTGTAGAAGCAGTGTGTGTTCCATGTCCATCATCGTCCCTCGGAGATTTGGACTCTTCTGATTCATCAATTGGACCGAGAGTAGTCTCATAACCCCTAGAAAAGTACCTCGCTCCAACAAGCTTTCTGTTACACTTGGCGGAACTGAAATTGGTGCCTGACTCACACTGACCTTTCCACGAAGCAGGAATAGGTCCAAAGCCAGTGTCGTCAAAGCTCTTTCTTTCCGGCCACACTCCTGTATCGAGTACTCCAACGATAACATCACCCATAGCATCCGATTCAGGGAAGAAATCAGCACTTTTTTCAAGACCGAGAAAAGAAGGCGTTCGAGTAGTATGAAGTTCATATTTCAACTCAGGCAAAACAGAGAGAATCCCAGGTTGGGACTCCAAGGATTCAGCTTCTTGAGCTGTAAGCCTTGCTGAAAAACCATTGACAACATTTTTATAAACATACAGCATCTCTGCTGATTCGGAGACTGATTTGAGGGACGAGTCATACCAGTGAGTATGATCATCAAAGGTTGCTGGCATTTGGGATTTAGCCATATGAATGATGTAAGTTTTCTTAATCTCCATTGCCACAGACATGTTGCATAGGCACAGAAGTACAAAAACTAGAACTAGGTATTTAGACATTTTGATTATTTTGTGTGTTTTTACACTCATTCCCTTGGACTGCATTAACAAAGGGAATGGATGAACAAGCAATGAGAAACTTCAGGTAATATATATAGGAAAATAAAATAGAGCTAAGCAGAGTGACTATAGCAGTTACATGGAGTGTGAAGAGTATTGAAGTGGGGCTGCTGGTGGAGAGATTGATATTATTTTCTTCTTATGAATGATTGGTTTCAAACAAAAAAAGATTGGAAAGATCCAGCCTAGCATAACAACTGATAATATAAAATGATACTTCACTCGATTTCAATTTGTTTCTTCAGTTTTGATTTTGACCCGAAGTTTAAGAAAATAAAGAACACTTTTGATTCTTGTGGTCTTATATCATTTAAATTTATAATTAAAGATTTTTCTATCCTGCATCATGTTTCACTACGACCTTGTGTACTATTCTGAGCCGAGGGTCTATCGTAAACAGCCTCTCTGCTTCTTCGAAGGTAGTGGTTTACCCTCCCGAGATCTCACTTTGTGGGAATACACTGGGTCTGTTGTTGTTATAATTAAAGAATTTTCTAAAAAAGGTAAGTAAGACAAGCAAAATTAAAACGGAGTAAATGAAATAAAGATTAAAGAAGGGGAAGAGGAAAAGAAGGAGGACCCTCACAAGAATCACATTTCTTAACGTAAGTAGTCAATAAAAGAGTACAAATTGGTAATGCGTTATTCTACTTCCATCACGTTATCTTCCTTCTTGTGATCCACTTCTTTTTATCTTTTAGTAGTCAGTGCTAACCTCTTTTTCACCTTCCACTTAACCGTTTGCTCATTTGCACAAGAAAGGTCAGAAAAGAAACACAATTCCAAAATTCTTCTAAGTTGCCCATCCAAATAGCCACTAGTTTGGTTTAAGATTTATCGCAAAGATTGTGAAAGAGTGATAAGTACTTTGTTATCTTTACTTATAGATAAGTATTTTTTATCTTACCCCATATTCGATAGCCGTTTAAGACTCGTGACTAATTTGAAGACGCTTCAGAAATTCACACTTTAAGGTAATCCGAAATCTTTGATTAAAAACGAAAACATGCATAACGTTCCACCACAATTTTCAATCTTGAGTGGTACCTCTCATTTCATTTCCTTACTAGTATCTCTTTTTTACAGATTCAGTTGGTAGTGAAATTCATTGCTCAAAGCGACAGTCCAATTTAAATCGTCAGATTAATAAATGCTGTAGACTTCACCACACCAAGGAGATCTTAAAGATTTCCAACTTCCAATTACAATAAATAAAGATAAAAAAAGTGAAAAAATCTTCACCGTTACTGAACAATAGTGGTTCACGGGTCCATACAGAAATAGAGTGATTGTTAAGTGTTAGGAGAAACATTTATTTGTGTGCAAAAAAGGGTAGATGGTTGTGTTGTTAAGACGTCGAAATCCCACCTTTCGAGAATTAATTCAGATGTCCCAAATCCCAATTTAGAGCTATAGATCGATGGTTTGTTTTTCTGGTTTAAGTTATATACATGTACTCATTAAGATTTAGTATGTTATCTATTTTATCTTCCCAATTTTAAAATCATATTTGTTATGATAAAAAAGATATTCCGATAGTATAGAAATAATCTTATTTTTCATGTTTCGCTTCGAGTCAATTTGATTAATCTTTAAAATTAATCTGAATTAGATTAATTCATGAATCTTTAAAATTTGATTTTTAAATATTTAAAAACTATATGAAAGAGTTTATATGCGGACATCCTTCTCATGTTAATATAATTAAAAAATATATATATTTTAAATGTTAGTTAAAGTTCATCAACAAAAGGAGTATATGATTATCAGTGCACATAAACTTGAAAAACAATATTTTAGGTAGTCCCTCTATTCAAACAAGAACAGACAAGGTTCAACTTAGGGTGGGGCTCTAGTACTAAACAAATCAACATTGTTTAATGGTAGATACTCCTAATTATCGATTACAAACAAGACTGTTTTATTGTATTTTGTGTAGGGGGTAAAAGACAATAGAAACACGTGAACCCCCTGTCCCAAAATTAGTTTTCTATTAAGCATGAAATAGAGGGCTGATGATAATAACAATACAAAATAAAGATGTCAGTTTGTGCTAATTCTAAAATGTGATTCTTACTTTAATTTGACCATCAGTTTTTCTTATCCATTTCTGGATTTTATCATAACTACACTTTTGCAGTCCACATTAGAGCCATTTTAGTAAGCCATAGACAGAGTCATGTCCAGCTGCAGAAGCAAGATATCCATCTAAGGATTAATCAAAAAAAGTAGGCATGCTAATAGTGTTATGCAAATGAGCGGTCAGATTAAATATGAGCGAATCGAATCATATATGAGCGAGCTTATATACACCTTCTTAGCCAACAACCAAACAACCCCTTAATCACTTTCAAACTAACATTTATGTTTGCTCGTGAGTCATGGCAAAAGACTCGATGTGATTAAATATAAGAAAATTCCACCTTTATGGTAAATTTTTCGCTCATTCGCCAACACTATTAGCATGTTTATTTTTTCAAACCCCCTAAATGAATATTCTACGTCTGTCACTTGTTTGGATGAATCACCTAGATCCGCCCCTGGTCATGTCTAGTCAATGATCTATCGGTTACTTGTAATGTTTGACACTAACTTTTCTAGTAGCATTGGAACATAATAAAATAATTTTGAAAAGAAAGATGTACCTTTTTTCCATAAAATAAGCAAATCAGAAGCTTTACGTTTTGTTTTTAGTTAAGATTCTGATATGGAACAAGCAAGAAAAAGCTTAATCCAATTGCAGTTTCACTGGCTGGCAAAAATTATAGACATATGATGATATTAAACGTAGCTATTACAAATGTTCAAGTAATCTTCAATTTTCTTCCTTCTTTCAAATTAGGAAAAAACTACGTGTAAGGCACAATGAGCATGCATGTTGGATTGTCCTTATGGTGTTGGGCAGCAACAAGGTATATCGAACATTATGTAAACCATAATATATTATAGGCATTTTGAGTTGTAAATAAGTAAATAACACTGTCATTTGGAATTTCATTTACTTATGGATTTATGGTGTTGCCAGATTGGCAATGAGTTGATGAGCATATATTTCATGTGAATTTAATTTTTGCTGGTCCAACTGTTGATTTTTTAAGTGGAGATATTTTGTACTGGATACATACTTTTCTATATAATGGCAAATATTTCCTGATATTTTCAAAGCCCCCCACCCCCACCCGTGAAAAAAATAGTGTTAGGACCAATATTTGAGCTGTAAGACATAAATCATGTGTGCCTTAATTCTTCTCTAGTATAGTCAAAAAAATAAGGAAATATAATACTGCATGTCGGTGGTACCATAAGATAAATGATGAATATATTTTCTGGAGTTTGCTTTATTATTTCCCTGGCAAAATTTAAGTCCCAGTACTTGTGTCGTGAGCATTTAATATAGAGTAATAACTTGCTAATTACCTTGAGCAGCTAGTTAGTACTATGTGATTTATGATTTAAGCTAACATACACATTGAGATTCAATGTGAAGTCTTTGATTTATGCATGCCACCCAAAAAGCCTTAAAAAAGATAATATTGAGTTAAAATTTCCACGTATTGGTTGGACCAGAAAAGTGACAGAGCCTTTTGTTTCAACTGCCACATGTTATGGTCTCAACCTGATTATTGTTTTTAGGTTTCTCTTTCCTGTCTCCGTTTGTTCACCGGTTTGAGTAACTATTAACTTCACATCTCCCTTTAAAATTTTAGTACCTACAGGCTGTCGAATTAATTTTCAGATCCAATCTTGTGTCCAAGGACATGCAAATTGGGAGAGCAAAAGTCTATTCAAAGCAACCAAATAATAATAATAATAATAGAGGGAGAACAAAATGAAGTACGAAATTAATGGTAAGAAAAACTCTGGATATTTGGAGAAATTGAGTCCCTGACCTAGTGGTATCCTGAACAGAGGTGCATTTGGCATTTCAATTTCAATATTAATTAGGAGGTGTGTGAACTCTTCACTATTTGTTTCCATCAATAGGATAAATGAACTTGGTGTAAACATATATTTTTGATAAATTTTCAATTACTTATATGTGGTTCAAGTTACTGATGACGAAACTAATTCCAAGTCTGATTACAAGGAGTTAATAGTTGTATGCACAAATAGCATCGATAATTTAGAACTTATTAGACGATGTAACTTTTAACAACTAACAAACGTGATCATTAGGAGACCTGCAAATTATGATGAAACTACACTAATAGTGAAACTCTTCCACACTACTATCATCAGTGAATGTAATATAGATCTGATTATATAAGGACCCCATGCATGCAATAATGAAATTGATTTATATGCCTTATTGTACGTAGTTCCAAATTATTGAAATGAGGAAACAGAAAGTATGGTATAGCTGCAAAGTACAAGTGTTGAAGTGACGAAAACTAAAACATACGTGTTCCATAATAGGAAGTATGTGATATCTGTCAAAGTCGTTATTGGCTGCGTATGGACTAGCTAGGTGCATTGGTATTCAGGCAGTGATCAAAATACGCGTATGATTTTAATCATTACTACTACTGATTTCCTACTTGGGAACTTTATGTTGCCCATCTCGCATGGGCATATCGGACCATATCCCACCATTTGCAAGTGGTTAGCATATGAGGACATAATAATACACCACAAATGCCAACCATCAACATGAACAATCATGCAGTAGATGTAGCCTTCCCCAACAGTAGACAGTTATTTCCATTACCACAACAACATACTTTGTGGGGTTCAGAGAGAGTGGCGCAGCCTCATCCTTCATCCTAGCTTGTGAAGGTAGACATTTTCGTGATACTTCGATATACATTTAAGTTATATATACTGATATGTGATAACATATCAGCAGCCATGCTTTACTTTTCAAGGAAAACTTCGAACTAAAAGTAAATTTATTTTGTGTAAACTATAAGTTATGAATTCGAACTATGAAACCAATTAGTTACATCAGGCTAGACTGCATATATTACACCCAAACCCTGCATGGTCACAGGTTACTTCATGCATCGTAATAATATTTTACACTACCAAGTGACAAATATACACACTTTTTCACAGTACTACTGCTGTAATTGATTATAGCATATTCTCGACAACTTTATTAATATGCAGAACAATTTTACCTTGTAGCTAAAAAAACATATTCAGTATGCACTAAATTAAATTCTTTGGATCCGTCTGTGCATAAAAGCCTTTTTAGAAGTATAGGCCCTTTATCATACATGAATAGCAATTCTAGTAGTGTTTCGTGAAAGAGCTTTTGCCTACTGTCTGTTTTGCCAAAGTTTATCCAGTAGTGCCTTTCTCATAGTCCTCCCACTATAGAGAGATGGACTAACAAAAACTGGCAATACCTCTGTGAATTGGCAAAGAAGAGTAGTACTCTTTAAGTTGAAAATAACAAATCTTGGCTTGAATCAAGCTAGAATGGTAGTGATTAGATTTCAGGATTAAAGAAATTGATATCACGTCCATTCAGTGAACATTATTCGTAAATCGTCAAGTTTTTAATCGTTAACAATACTGTAAATACTATGTAATCCTTTGCTGCTGATCCTGACACTCAGAGAGCAGTGTCATTGCAATATCACACAGAGGCCTTTTGATAAGATGATGGATGTTCACTTGATATATCCAATTTCTGGTTATGATTCTCTTTCTTTTGTTCTTTACATACAGATTATCTTATGCGTAAAACATCAAAATTTCTTCTCTAAAGTTATAAGAGCAGGCTCAATTGTACTGATCTTTTGAGCAATCACAGAATTTAATTATAGCTTTCTTCACTTGTCCTCTTATTTTATAAGTAGGTCTTCCCATTTGCAGTACTGTCCACCGGCCAATGCACGATAATACCTATCTCTGCAGTAAACTGGCCTTCCATTAGCTGCTTCAGCAGCAGCTTGTGCCAGATCATCGTCCTCCTTGACTTCCAGTGGCAAGCTTAACAGTTCTTCTTTCCTTTGATTGTATAGCAAAACAACCTAAGCTCATGAATTTTCAGATATACTTCTAAAGTTTTGAATGGAATACCTGAGGGCTAGTTTTGTGCTGTTTGTTGAGGTGGAACTCAATGAGTTCTCTTTTGTTGTGAAAGTATCGCGGATAAAATCTTCTACTGGTGTTGCAAATATGAATAATGTGACTGCTGCAACTAGCAAAGCCCCTGTTCCAACCAGCGTTTGCTTCAGCATTTTTATGACTGGTTTCACCTAGATAAATAAATTCCTTCAGGTTTCTCATGATTGCAAAGATCTAATCTGTGTCATTTAGAATATGATGTAACCTGCTGATGAGTTTTATAGATCAAGGTGAAAATCTACATTTTACCAAGCTGTTCCACGTGGTTTATAGTCAATTAAATGATCACTAAAAAACTCATAGTGTAGAAGTGCAATAACATAAAGCAATAGCATCAACACAGTACCTTATACGAACCGAGCAGCCTATCACGAGCTAGGATCTGCAAGGAATAATCACATTAAATGTCATATGTGCAACAACGTTTCAGATAAGTTTTTCAAGAACTGCTGGTAGTTTTAGTGTACTTTCTTGAATATCTATTGCTCAAAGTTTCACAGTAAGTTAACTAAATTTCTATACCATGAAGAGCCATTTTTATTGAAAACTTTGGCATGGATGGTTGTGCTAAGAAGAAAAGAGTATAATGTTGTATGCAAAGACTGATTCGGCTAAGAGAAGGAAGTAAAGCTCACTGCTTTCACATATAGCTCTTACGTCCCACTCCTTTTTAACATATATTGGACCGTATTCACCTCACTGTTAGTCATTTTGGTGTTGAGGTCTTTCTCTTATCTAATACGTGAATCAATTCTTGTCAAGGGATACTTCAAAATCCATTGAAAATATCTCCATCTCATACAAGGTAGGGGTAAGGTCTAAGTACACCCTATGGGATCACCTTGAGTACGTTGTTGTTGTTGTTTGATTTATTGATCCTTTCTGAAATTGGACGTGGTTCATTAAAGAAATCATCTTTTGTGCATTATAATTCAAGTTAGACCTCTCTCTTTAAGTGTGATATGAAGTAATACTGAGATATACAAAATATAAAAGATAAACCTCCATAGAAAGTGAATCGGAGTAAGAAAAAGGCTAAGAAGTTATATTGGACAGAGTTGAACAATGAGTTGCCTAAGTTTTGTTACTCTATTTCTCCCCTTGCTGCTAACTCTGTAGTCTTCATAATCATGAACGAAGTAAAGAGAACAAACTCTGTAAATTATGTATCCAAAGGAAAGACCCACTAACCTCGGGGGGCTTCACCCACATCTGTCCATCATACCATCCGGTCTCTTCATAAGGTATAACTGCTGATAAAAGTCTATCTCCAACATAGCTCCATCCCTGTTATGGTCAATGCTAGGTATTAGAATGTTAGAGCATTAGAAGAGTGAAGCTACCCAATGTATTATGGTCATTGTGTGAATGTCAGACTATTAGAAGAATTAAGTTTTCAAGTTAAGATATTGTTCCACATTGGACAAATATTTGACACTTATAAATTGGTGTCTTATATTCACCAAAATCATTAAGTCATCAATACATTTCTCTACTTTTATGTTTTCAAGATGATTTACAAGGGAAACTGATACCAAGAGGACAGAAAAAAAATTGTAAAAAGGGGATGGTAATAAAAGTTACTGGTAAGTGCTAACTGAAAGGTAGAATCTCAAGCTTTGACCCCTAGCAACTACATTTTGTGCACATCTGGATGGACTTCAAGTCAAAGTGGCACATTTTGGGATGATTTAGTAAATCAAGTGTACATTATTTGTAGAAATTTTTAGCTTGGCAGCCACACATGCGCACAATTGTAGAGATACATCAATACAAGTCCCTCAAAAATGAAGAAATTACTTATTCTTCTTCTCATACTGTGGATAAAGTCTGAAGATTTGACCAAGCTTTGCAATTAAAGAACTTTACCAGATAAATTCTCAGGACAATCAGTGCAACAATAAAGAGGGTCCCTGAACTTGCTGCCAGGAGAAATCTTAAGGGATCCTGCAGGATTGTGAAAATTTGAATGTCAATGTACGAGCGGAGTTGCTATAAAATATTGTAGCGACTGAGTGGATTGTTTTCTTCTGTGTTTGTCTTAGAAATAAAACTAAAAAAACACTTGAGAGAACTTGCACAAATTTACAATTTACCTTTGACGGATTGAAGCTTGCAGCAGCAATAGGCACTCCCAAAACTGTGAAAGTGACTAACCAAAGTCCACCAAGACGTAAGAAGAATCCCCCTGGACCCAATTCTGCCCAAGAGTATAAAGTTTCATCTTTCAGAGATGAGTACTCATTCACCTAGTAAAAAAGGCATTAGATCAGTCAATACTTTAAACCTTTCACTCATTTCCATATCAAGTTCCCTATCCCTAAGAAACTTCAGAAGTTAAAACCATGTCAAAGGTATGAGTCAGTTTGATTTCAATAATGCTATAACCGGCAGACTGCAGTAGAAGCTTTATCATATAATGGCATGTCTCACCTGTGCGAGTGTCGTGGCCTTCTGAAAACAAGTTTAAGTTTTATGCACTAACAATGGAAAAGACACGCAATCATAAGGTACTTACAAAATGATCTCTACGATTAAGCTAAAGAAAAAGTCCCATCACAAGTTAAATGATTCGGATATCATAAAAGAATCTTTGTAGTATCAGTGTATGTGGGCAATTAATCTGTACTAGTCTGCAAGTGGCATGTGCGGGGAGAAGAGCAAAAGAAAATTTCATACTATGTGACGAAAGATAAGCCTTTTCTATTGATTCCTGCCAATTGGATCAAATGAGTGAGGTGAGGGATGAATCAAAGGAATTGGGAGCTTAATAACTGATACATACCGGCCTTTGTTCAAATGGCACCTCAATTTCCAATCCAGGGTCCCAACTACGACCACCTAATCCACTGCCATTAGTGCCACCATTCATCCCGTCTTTCAGGGCTTTGACACTAATGTTCCTCCTACATAGAATCGTCGCTTTGTTGGTTAAAATGATCCATGAATGGCAGCTTCTGCCAATTTCTTTGACTTCTATCGGACTAGGAACAACGGAACTACATAAATTTAGCCTCAGCATTTCTGAATTCTCTTGCAACCATAGAATTCAGAAAGAAAGAAAAAAAAAAAAAGTAGCTAGATAGAACCTGTTATTGCAGGAATTTTTTTAAAAAATCTTGAAGACCATGCATTATACGTGATGGAAAATAGATCCCTAGTTGAATGTTCTCTGTTATCTTTTGCCAAAATATGACTGTCTTTATAATTTCTTATTTTCGTCCAATTAGAATCAGCCAACTGAGGGCTACACTTTTGGATTGTGTTGTGTTTAACCACCAGTTGGGAACTTTGTGGTCCAGTTATGTGGCTCCTACACAGGATTATCTTGAATTATAGACCCTAAATGTGAAACATTTTTTGTGGTATACAAGGCAAATTCGTGGTTAACTTGTGTTGCAACGAGGAATGATCATCTTTACACGACACTGCTGCGTTCATTTCTCACTGTTCCACGGGTTCTTTTGTGTTCTCTCAACACTAAGGGTGTGTTTGGTATGATGGAGAATATTTTTCATCGAAAATGTTTTCCTCGAAAATAAGTTGATTTTCTACTTATTTTTTCATGTTTGGTTGGTGAATTAAAAATATTTTATGGTGTTTGATTGGTGAGTAGAGAATATTTTTTAATATTTGATTGGTGAGTGAAAAAATATTTTTTAGAAAATACTACTAACTGTTAACTGATATATCAGTGCTTCTAACAAGTCAATAATTTGTAAGAAATAATTTAACCATAATAAATAATATCAATATCGAATTTTAAAATACTACAATCACTAAATTTAAGCAACTATTAATTAACAAATATAGGAGACAATTTTCAACATTTTGTCAGGACAATCTCAAGATATTACAATCAATAGAAATATAACGGAACGACAAGCTTATTCAACTTCGTGAAATAAGTTACATTGATGACAAGATGAAATATTCAATTAACAAGAGTAGCATAGGTAAGTTTTTCTCTATGAATATGGAAATAACAATACATTCAACGAACATTGAAAATGAAAAAAAAATCGGGTTTTACTTTTTTTCATTTCAAGTAGTGAAAAATTGAAGCAAAGCACAGTAAAAAATATTTTTGAGTAATGTAAATTTTTGAAAAATGTAAATTTTTTGAGTCATGTAAATATGAGTGTTATTGGGGTGGGGAAAAGGGATGGGGGTGGGGTCATAAGTCTCATTTTTCATTTTCTGAAAAATGACTTCCCTTGACCCATGAGTGAAGTCATTTTCCATCAAATGGAGGAAAATGAGTTGTTGTGGAAAATATTTTCCCAACATTTCATTACAACCAAACAAGGGAAAATTGAAAAACATTTTTCAGAAAACATTTTCCATCATACCAAACATATCCTAAAACGACATTTTTTTTGCACTTCTAAGATTTTCCTTGGTCACTTGCCTAAAAATATTTTTCCCAAAAAAAAAAAAAAAAACGCTCCTGAGTATGCATATGCAGTATACTATTCCAAAGATGCATATTTGTTGTGAAAGCCTGTTTCTGATACCAATTGTAACGGCTCAGCCCTCTAATGATATTGTCCATTCTGAACCAATGATATTGTTGGTTCTGAACCTAGACTCACACAACTTTAAAACGCATGAAAGACCTGTTTACTTATATACCCAGCATCTCTCCTGTGGGGTGTTACAAAAACGTAGCTAATATACTAAAAAGGCCAAGAATTTAGAGGATAGATCATTGAAATTTTGATTATTATTCCAACTATCGATGAATATAACTTTACCGAAATCAATATATGCTGTTACACATCTACATATTATTATAATATACTATTGCAGTTATAATATGCCCAGCCAACAATGTTTTCAGCCCAGCGTTCGATCTCAAGCACACCAAATCAGCTCCAAATGTGACCAAATTTAGTATGAACTTCCTGAAGGTACTAAAAAATAAAGTTTTGTAACATCTATATATTTCGAATCGAACATCAAAATTACAAGTTTGAAATTACGGATTTCAAATCCTATCAACCAGTAATTGTTTCCTTGGTTCTAAGCTCCTTAAATTTCAAATTGAAGAGTTTCAAACTCAATATAGTGGACCTTCGATTTCCTCGATCAAAGTTCTCCCAAGCAATAGTTAGTTTCTCAGTTCTAATCTCCTTAATCAACAACCAATTAGAACAAAAGGACCAACTTAAGAGTAAAAAGCCCAAAAACTAAAGAGAGGCATACATAGAAAATTAGCATGATTTCTCACAATACATTTGAGCATTTAAAATGTTAGAATTACAGAAACATATGTATCAAAATGTAGAAAAATGTTTTTGAAATCTTACTTAGTGGTAGATTACAAGAGATTACTGCGGCAAAGAAAAATTTGAAAAAAATATTACATTAACTACGAATGTTTCTTAAAACACGACATAGATCTTAACTTTCTGAATATTAATGGCATAATATTACCAACCACAAAAATAGCATGAGCAATACAATTTATGTTAATATTTAATTTATAATAGCGATTTATTTTGTTGACAATTTAACCCCTCAACTAAGATATATACCTATCAAGCCTCTAATTTAACCGAAATTTGATGCCTTTTTTTGTCAATCAGCTAAAGGTATAGAATGTGCTCGCCTGATGTGGCAAAAATGACCAATAAGAAAAAAAAACACATGGCAAATAAATTTTAAAAAAAAATGACTATAATTAAGGCGCACTCTTCTAAAAGGAATGTCATGATACAAAGTGGGCTGGTCATCCTAAATATCCAATTAAATAATAACACATGTCGTCTGTGTGATGAGCCTTCAGGTCATTTTCCATATTTATGCTTATCTTCACCGTTTGAGCTTCTCCATAGCTGCCCCAAGTCATTAATGACTTGCTGGGACTGACGATTCGGTTACCGGGCAGTTCGTTTGGTTTTTAGAGTCAACTCCCTGTTTAGAAGTCTTCGTTGGTTCCAAATGGCCACCGATCAAAAATTTCAGCGAAATGATCTCGGATGAAAATTTTTACTGCGCCAGCATATCTGAAATATCGATTTCAGTTTAGGTAGATCTTTGGTTCGGGTCCCAATGCACCCGAGCTCATTTCGACCTATTAGTCAGAAAGTCATAAAATCAAAACTATATATGTGGACCCCATTTTTTGCCTAAACAACCTTGTATGGAAGTTTGGATGATTCCAATGGATTTGAATTGTGGTTTACACTCAAATTTCACTATTGGATCATATATTTTGGGTCCCGGATGAGTCCCGAGGGTCAAAAATAAGTTTTTGACTTTGTTGTCACGGGGTACCGCGTCTGTTCGCCGAAGGGGTCTATAAATAGACCCAAGGTCGCGATTTTGGGAATTTTTCCTTCACATTTGAGAACATAAAACCCTAAATGGGTATGATAACTCGAAATTGAGTCTTGTGGGTATCTAAGGAGCTTGGTAAACATCTTTTATCATGATTATCATCCGGATTAAGGTAAGATTTCATCACTTTATTGGTAAATTTCATTGTTCTTGACCCAAAACTCCAATTTAGCTTAGGGCTTGATTTATCCCCAAATTTCATTTGTTTGCACCCATCAATTGAGGGTTATGCTTCCTTGGTGATAGATGAGCGTTGGGTTGACCCTAGAAACATGATTTTCATACGTGGGACCCACTTGGACTTTTTGGTGTCATTTTTGGACCTAAAGCACAATAGTGCAATATGGGTATCGTTAGACTAGTATTGATGAGTAGATTATATTTTTGATAGTGTGATGGCATTTTGGGAATTGTGAAGTGAAGACGAGCATATGGTGCGTGAAGTGTGATTTTGCAGTTTAGCCTTGAGGTAGGCTTCTGTCTACTCTTCTTCATGGATGATGTATGATATATATTGTGTGTGAATGTGAATGTTAAGATTGATGTTGGATAGAATGACTTAGTATTGATTATACATACAAGTTTGGGGATTAGATGAGGGCTTTGACCCGTAGGTTGAATTACTTAATACCCTTGTAGAATCCTATTCCCTTCTCCCTAGCTTGGGTAAATTTGTAGCATGGATATGATATAATGTTATGCTCGGAATATGGTTTTAGCATTTAAAGGATGATTTGTATATTTAGCCTTATTGGGCTAGTGTGATAGTTTTGGAACCGTAAGTTTGGTAGAGTTGACTTGAGTACCCTTGTTTCTAGTTAAAGTTACTATCTTAGGCGTTAATATGACTTGTTTGACATCTAGAGGATAAACTAGATACCTTAGCCTAGTTTGGAGCATAGTATGTCTAATTATGGATTAGAAGTGGGGTCATCCGGCCCACTTAGGCTAAGATTTGTGTTAGCCCTTGTAGGCTTAGTTGCAGATAGTAGACCTAGTTGAGACTAATGAGCCTTATTTATGAAATTACTTGGTGAATTGATAAATTGTGATGATTTTTGTTGGATTATGATTAGTGACTCATAGAGATGCATTCTCCTCTTTATTATGATATTTAGCCCTTAGAGATGCATTCTCCTCTTTATTATGATATTTGGCCCCTAGAGATGCATTTTCCTCTTTATTATGATAATTGGCCCATAGAAATGCATTTTCCTCTTAATTATGATATTTTGTTCATAGAGATGCATTTTTCTCTTTATTATGATATTTGGCCCATAGAGATGCATTTTCCTCTTAATTATGATATTTTGCCCATAGAGATGCATTTTTCTCTTAATTATGATATGTTGCCCATAGAGATGCATTTTTCTCTGAATTATGATATTTGGCCCATAGAGATGCATTTTTCTCTTAATTATGATATTTTGCCCATAGAGATGCATTTTTCTCTTAGTTACGATATTTGGCCCATAGAGATGATTTTCTTCTTAGTTATGATTATTGAGCTTATAGCGACGATTTTTCTCTTGGTCATGATGCATAACCTATAGATATGAGATGTCTAATAGAGACGATATGCTTATTGATATTATGTCTCCTAGATATGAGATGTCTCTTATATGTGAGATAATTATAGATATGCTATGGTTTATAAATATGATTATTGATATGAGTGCCGAATTTTATATGGGCCATGATTATGATGTTGTGATTATTTCGGATAAATTAATGGGCCAAGGGCCGTGTTATGGTACTGATTAAATATCCAAAAAGTGTTTATCATTGTGAATGATGTGATTGTGATTTATGAATATGTATATGTTTGTATACACATCTCTCCGGTATGGGATGGAGAAAGATGTGGTATGATGCTTATTATTCCATTTATTGAATACTGGTGATGGCATGCATAGGTTTGGTACGTTCATAACCATTGCATGGTTTTTCTTCTTGTTAGACGATTAAGCTATGTGGTAACTAGTTGTCTATTAGCTAACTATTGCACTTGATGGCTAGGAAGCTAATGTATTAGTTTATGAATCTTGCTTAGTTGGAACATGGTAGCTAATGATGGTCAGTTAATGAATGATGTAATTTAATAACAGATGGTTAGGCAACAAGTAGTAATGTGTTGTCTAGTAATAATTAACAAAAATAGGATGAATAGTTGATAATAATGAATGGGTGATAAATGACAATTTTTGGTCTAATGATAAACCTAGACTAGATGTTAGATGTTGACTATTAAATGAATAGTGGTTAGTTGTTATCTCGTGAATAAGGATTATGTGAAGGATAATGTTTAGGCTAATAACTAGAGGTTATGTGATGACTAGCAAACTAGCGGTTTAATAATAATAAGTATTGGTTAGCTAATAACGAGTAGTTGGGATATATTGATAAGTTAGACATCTTTACGGTTATGAGTATATCGGCTTACGTCTGTGCACCTATTATATGCCTATATTTATGTGTCGAGAGTTATGATGATACATTGATATTCGGCAAGGTCGGAGGATATTATGATGATATTGATACTCGGTTCGAGTTCGAAGGATACTATTGAGATGATATTGATACCCGACAAGGTCGGAGGATATTATGATGATATTGATACTCGGTTTGAGTTCGGAGGATACTATTGAGATGATATTGATACCCAGCAAGGTCAGAGGATATTATGATGATATTAATATCCGGTTCGAGTTTGGAGAATACTATTGAGATGATATTGATACCCATAAGGGCCAGAGGATATTGTGATAATATTGATAACCAGTTCGTGTTCGGAGGATACTATTGAGATGATATTGATACCCGGTGAGGCCGTAAGTTGATGATGATGATGATGGTCCTGATAAAGACAGTTATGATGCATTGTGATATTGATGGTATATTTTGCATTCATTCCTGCATGCGCATCGCCTATCACCAGTATGCACCTATGTCTATCAGTCGGTATGAGACGGTTGCATAGATATGGGTAAAGAATATGTCTTATGTTATTGTTTATTGATTGAATCTTCCGAGTCTGGGGCGGTGGGGGTACGCATAGGCTCGGCTAGGTGTTTGGTTGTCCGGAGTAGCCGGTTATTTACGATGTTATTGATACTGTTATTATCATGGTTATGATCATTATTATGGCTAGCTTATGACAAATTGGTCATGGATCCAATATTGGGATTAAGGTATGTCTTCGGCCTTTGCTATCTTATTATTGCATTACTATGCACGATTATTCTATGTCTAGGCATATGGATTAGAAATCCTGACTATGTTGGTATTGAATCCTGATAGCATTATAATAATGTCTTAAAATGAAAACATGATGATGTAGGTTATGTTGAGATGACCTCTTATATATATATATATATATATATATATATATATATATATAGCTATATGAAGTCATGGTACTATCGGATATCCCTTTCTTCGTTGTTCATATTGTATAGTCGTTCCTTCGCCTTGTATATTACAATATATCTTTCTTTTACTCTTTATTTGTATATTGACCTGGGATATACTGTATAGCTTTGGCATATATTGAATGTAGCTGGAATAAGACAATTCGCCTTGATACTTCCTTAGTCTTATTATGTTAGACTCTTAGACATGAATAGGATAGTTGTCCCTTGTTATTCTCATTGACTTATTACATGATTTATGGATTCTTGGTTGTAGTTTCCATTCTATTTATATGTTGTATATATCTACTTTATCTTTGGAGCTCAGTTGTCAATTGCCTACTGAGTACCATTCGTTTGGTACTCATACTACACCTCTACAGCCTGCAGATCATAGTATGAGTTATCATCGTCGATGTGTGCATCGTGTGGAGTAGCCCTGATTCGGAGATTTAGAGTGAGCTCCTGACGTTTGGAGTATTACTTATCTCTCTCCTATGTATTAGACTAGCCTCTAAGTTGTATTCAGAGGTAAGTTGAATCAGTGTATTTCTCTTTGATATATCACTTTTGTACTCTTATTATGTTTAGAAGCTCTTGTACTTATACCACCAGGTTTTGGGATTCATCTATGTATTGATCTTTATCTCATATATTTCGCATTCTTTTTCTTATGTTATTAAGTAGTCTGTTACTAGCCGTTCCGGACTACAGGTTGGCTTGCCTACTGGTGGGTTATGGTGGGCGCCATCATGACCTGAAAAGTTGGGTCATGACAATCTGGGTCCAAAAATTATTTTAAGACATATTACTCCGCAACAATTAAAAAGAAAATTATTTTAACCCTCCCCACCACCCCACATTCTCTCCCATGCCCCATTCCCACTAGACATCTTGTTCACTTCCCTCCATTTTCACTTCTTCACTCCCCTCTATTCTCCATTTTCACTTCTTCACTCCTCTCTCTTTTTTTTAAGTAAATTTTTGAGATTTTTTTGATGGAAAAGAAAAATTGCATAAAAGAACCAAATCTTTTCAAAGAGCTGTCATCAAATCTTTTTACAAAATTATTCCCACAATGAATATTTTGTTTATGCAACAAAGTCTTGTAATTAACATAAATTTTGTCTTATGAGATGCAGAAACACAAGAAAGTTTCTGTTATAATCAGATAGTAAAATGATCATCTTTATATCCTAAAGTAAAATTTGCAAAAAATAATCATTTTTAACGAAGATGCCATAGCTCTAGCCCAATATTTGATCTGTTCTTTCATGTGATCTTCTGGTCTTCTTATCTTGTCAAATTCTGATAAACCAATTGGTTTCTTTTTGTTCTTGGCCTTCAATCCTGGTGTTTTGTTTGTATAATTTGATGTTAACACCTTTTCATTGTTCAAGTCTAAGTTCTTGAAACTTTGCAAAATTTGGTGATGACGCAGGGTGAGGGTGGGGTGAAGACGATGATGAAACGGGGAGCGGGGGGTTGGGTGTTTTTTTTTCTTTTTTTTTTAAATTAAAAATTATATTAATAAAATAATTTAAGTATAACTTTTTTAATAAAAAAATAAAACATTATTTTTTTCTTCAATTCACGCGTCCAAGGAGAGTATAGAGCTGTCAATACGGGTCGACCCAGCCCATTCGGGCTAACCTACACGGGCTTTGAATTTGATGGGTCAGGACGGGCTGGCCCATCAAAATGATGGACCCAAAAACACCAAGCCCACACTATTACTCTGTGGGCTGCGGGCCTCATGGGCCAGCCTACTTTTAAAAAAATAATATTTTATAATTTAATTTTAGAATATTGATAAACATAAATATTATCAGACAATATTACATAGTGTTAGTACTTGTTAATCAAGTCTCCAACACCCCAAAAAATACTCTTAATAGAGAAATTAAATAACTTTTGTCCTTCAAACCAAATAAAAATACTAATAAGCAATCTAAATCGTTGCATGTATTTGACTTACAGGCCGGCCCACGGGCTAGCCCAACCCACGTTGCTCAAGATCCACGGGCCACGAGTTTATTCGGCCCGAGCTAAAAAGCCTTGTTCTAAAATGGACTAAAAAAACTGAAGCCTAACTCTATTAAATTACAGACTGGGTCGGCCTGGTCCAACAGGTCTGGCCCATATTAATGACTCTAATTTTATACCTGATAGATACATGCCTTAGTTGAGGAGTGTAAGTGAATTTTCAAAAAAAATTTAAGTGTTTATCGATGATTTAAGCTAAATTTATTTTGAGTCTCATACCATCAATAAAAGTTGTATGAGCCCTCGTTATTTGATGGACATATGACTTGTGACTAGCCGTTGTTTGATGCACATGTGGCTTGTGGGTTTGTGGAGAACCATTATTGGCATCTTCACCATTTTTTATCTTTTACGGTATATTTTTTTTTGGCTAAACACATATACAGACTCCTTAACAATTTCACTTTTTCTGCATAGGCACCTCAATTAAACCATCTATTTATTGGACCCTTGGCTCCTTCACAAAATGTGTCTATTTAGCTCAATTGCTGACGTGACGTGGCATGTGTAATGCACTCTCCTAAAGAAGAGTGAGAAATCATTTTTAATTAAAAAAATTAAACATAAGCAATTCCAACCAATTAAAAAAACTACATTAAAGATTTTTTAAAAAAAGAAGAAGAAAATAATCATCATCTTCTTCTCCATATCTTCTCTCCATCAATGGCTTCTTAAAAAATCATTCACATATAAGTTGAGTGACAAAGCATAATTAATCAACAAAATTAAACATAAAAACCCCCAACCAATTAAAAAAACACATTATAAAGAAATTAAAAAAAAAAAAGGAAATAGGCATCATCTTCTTCTCCATATCTTCTTCACCATTAATGGCTTCTTTAAAAATCATTCATATATAAATTGAGTGAGAAACCATAATTAATGACTTCTCGGTATCTTCTACTCCATTAGTGGCTTCTTTAAAAGACACATTGAAGAAATGAAAAAAAATAACCATCAGTTTTCCTTAATAAGATATAATTTTTTTTTTTTACTTTCTTGTTCAATCCGCGAAGGGGGCTTGGGGGAGGAGGGGGCGGGTCAATTGACGAAGAGGGGGTTGTTTGGAAGAGAAGGCTGCTGGGGGGTTCAATCGATGAAGGGAGAGGGGTGTTTGGAAGAGAAGGGCTGCGGGGGGTGGGCAAGGGGGCTGAGGGTGTCCAATCGTTGAAGGGGTAGGGGTGTTTGGAAGAGAAGGGCTGGAGGGGGGGGGGGTTAATTAGTTTATTTATTTTTAATTTAGATTTAATTTTATTAAAAAATTATTTTTATAACTATTTTAAATTAAAATATCACATGTCGTTATTTAATTCGCCACTTTGCCACATCATCAGCGTGTGTATTACACGCAGTTCATATTTTTTGTCACGTCAGCAAATTGGGCTTAATTGAAACCATTTGTGAAGGAGTAAAGAGTTCAATATGTACCTGACTTAATTAAGGTGCCTATACGGGAAAAGTGAAATAGTTCAGGAGCCTGTATATATATTTCGTTTTTTTTTCTTCTTAAAATTCAATGTCAATGCAACTAAAATTAAATATAATTTTTTGTGCAACCTATTGTTTGCAACTATTTTCTGTCTTCCTATCTTTATATCATTTTTTATAAAATTTTCTTGCTGAAATGTTGCAATATCCTTAGAAATTATAGGTAATAATATATATTTTTGTTAAATATTTATTTGACTATGATTATTTTTTCTTTTTTTAAAAAAAAATTATTTCTCCACTTTCTTCTAAATACAATTTCAAGTTGGTGTTTGAATATGAAATTTTCAAATATAATTGAAAATTATATTTAGAAAAATGAAATCAAATAAATTTTTCTCTCTCCTACTTCTTTCACAAAAATTCAAAAACAACTCTAATTTATATTCTTGGTCAAATACAACTTCAATTCTTTCAACATGCAATGCTCTGATAGGTTGTTTACAAATAAACAAAAAGTAAAATAGAATGGAATAATACAAAAGCACGAATCTACAAAAAATGTATATTACAAAATCTTTTCTTGTTCAATTATGTTCAAATTTCAAAATTTGATATGAAATTCTATATGCATATAGATTGTAGAATCAATGAATAAGTTTTTTGAGCAAATAACATGATAAAAAATTTACATAGATTTGAATTGTATATAAAGACATAAGGATGAAGACATGTCATGATTAACACATAAAAAAACCTCTTAACTCAACCATCTAGAGAAATATTCAGTGGGTCAAATCTATTGCATTTGACTGTCAAATAACATTTATCATGAGCTCTACATTGATGCAGGTCTATGAACCGAGGGAGAGGTATATTTGTTTGTGTTTGTATTTATGCAAATTCATTTTTCATGATCTATGCATTGATAAATATTCAGTGGCTTAATCTCGTTGAAAAAATTTGATTAGTAGATCAGAAGAAGGTATATTTGTTTGTTTTTTTTTTTGTGGCTCGATTCGGATCACGCAGGTTAGATTAGGATGCATTTTATTTTTTTTTAAAATAAGATATTTAACATGAATTTAGACTTTTCTATCAAAGAAAAGGTACATGTAAAAAGTTTCTTATTAACGAGATAAATTTAACCACAAAGTATGACATTGAAGGTAAATTTGACCCCAAAATATGATGAAGGATATATCTAACCAACTTTTCAAAATAGAGAGATAAATTTGGCTCCAAATATGTAGTGAGGATAGATTTAACCCAAAGTAGTACTTTAGGGTATATTGATCGTTTCCCCCCCTTTTTTTTTTTTTTGCAAATGAGCTACTTTCATTATTAAATATAAAACAAACCTAGAAGAAAGATTGAATAAACATCATAAATAAAGTTAAAACTAGAAAAAAAAAAAAAACAAATTAAACAAGAAGAAAAAATACTGTAATATCCTGATTGTGGACATGCACGTAATTTTATAGAAATAACACAATACGTTTTTGTACAATTAAAAAAAAGATACACAGCAAGTAGGATAAGCAATAGTGTCGTAATCTAAGGACTTGGGATTGAGCAAGCTTCTTATCCCTAACACTATTGATTTGTATGAAATTTGAATTTTTTTCAGCAAGAAGCCTATTTGTGTTAATAAAAACAACAATATTAACATTGATTAATTCATAATAAATAGTAGGCCATTTTATACACGGCTATTTAAGTTATCAAAATCGATTTTTTTTCCCAATTATCTAACAAGTAGGAGTTTGACAATTTTTTGCTCATCTTGCTGTTACTTTCGCCTTCTTCGCCTCCTCATCATGAAGAAAACTAGCTAATATGTATGACTCTATAAGTATTGCAACTTGATCACAGTAATTTTGAATATGGAATTAATTTTTACAACTTCGATCGTATACCAAAATTTAGTTCTGAAAATAACTATATTTTATGTGTCTAAATTTTTCTGCTTCCTCACTCGTGTAAGAGCCAAGTAGTGTAGTTAATTTGAGTTTGGAACTTTGATGAAATTAATTAGTGCCTGTTTGGGATTACTTATTCCCCAAAATAAGTATTTATTTTGAGAAAATAATATTTTTTTGAAGCAGAAAAACTGTTTCTACTTATTTTTAAAAGCACATTTACAAGTTGACCAAACACTCTTTTTTCTTTAAATAGCTTTTCAAAAAAAGTAGAAGCAGAAAATTATTTTTTTATGACAAAAATATCCTTATCATACAAACAGAAATATATATATATATATATATTCCTTATTAATTAATTAACATATCTTACAAGTTTGATTAACGTTTGATTTTTAAAATTTTACATTTCATATTTACGCAATAATGTTTTATGATTAATATATTGTTATTCATTTTCACTCATTTTCTTTAAATAAATTTGAAAATATCTCTGATGATGATGACTAAAGAATATATAATTTTTTTATTTTTTATTATTAATGATAACAATTGACAGATGAATCACGTTACAAGATTGTATTTTGGCAGCACATATAAATTTTCTCGAATGTTTAATTTTTAATAAATAATTCATGAAAAGTGACATTTTTGTTACATTGTAGTGTATATATATGATTATGATGATTGCTTATTCGTAGTAAATTTTAACACAGTAAAAATATATCCAAAAAAAAAAAGATAACAAATAATAGATAGAATTTTATTTTAAATATTTGCTATCGTGTAGTATACGTATATGAATGTGATTACTTAGTTTTAGAATTGACACAGTAAAAATATATCTAAAAAAAAAAGGAGCAAATAACAGATATAATCTCATTTAGATATTTGTAACATGTTGTGCATGAAATTCAAATAAGACTTTCAATTTTTTTCACTCCAGTTTGAGATGTACAATTGAACAAATATTTGGAGTTTGGAAAAATAAATTTGCTCTCCTACGTTCAATGTCATCTTTTAAATTCGACACTCAAGTTCATCTTGTTACAACTACTATGGCTATACATAATTTCATATGACAACGCTCTACTACTGATAAAAATTTTAACTATTATGCTAACAAAGACATCATCACAAGGATCGAAGAAGCAGACCAACCTTTTGGTATACCTTTAGAAATATAAGACAGATCTCCTACTAGTATGAAGATATTGCGTAGTAAAATTAGAAATGAAATCGTTGAGAATTTTTGTGATGTGTGAAGGATTAATTATTTTATTGTTAATTTTTTCAGATATAGTGATTTAATTTATGAAATGATTTTTATATTCATTTTTGCTGGATGTTTTTAAGTAATATTTGAATTATTTAAGTAATGTATCAAAGTACGTACTTTTTAATTAAATAAAAAATTAATTAAAACTATTGTAATAGATATTTAACATAAATTTTCACTATAAATTAATTTTAATAATAAAAGTCTATTGATAAATTCCCTTTTTGGTCATTTGTTTCAAAAAAGAATTTCTTAAAAAAGATTATTCAAACACAATTTATTTATCAAAAATACTTTTCAAATGAATTTACAACAACAACAACAAACCCAGTGTATTCCCACTTAGTGGGGTCTGGGGGGGGTAAGATGTACGCAGTCCATACCTCTACCTCTGATGAAGTAGAAAGGCTGTTTCCGAAAGACCCCCGGCTCAAGTTACGAGATATCAAACAAACACATAGTACAGCACAGAAGCAGATGACATAACATAGATACTGCAGCCATAAGGAATATAAAACAGAGTAAGGCAGGAATGCAGGAATATAAAGCAGAGGAAAGCACACAGATTCGTAACAAACATGGAACACGGAACACGGAACAGAACATTGAATACGGAATCATACCAGGAATACACCCCCACCAATTACCTCCCTACATTAGCGACCCGAACAGGCCCTAATCCTCTGCCGTAATTCGCGTCTTCCAGACCTTCCTATCTAGGGTCATGTCCTCAGTAAGCTGTAACTGTTCCATGTCCCGCCTAATCACCTCACTCCAGTACTTCTTCGGTCTACCCCTACCCCGTCTAAAATCATCCAACGCTAGCCTCTCACACCTACGGACCGGGGCATCCATGCCCCTCCTCTTCACGTGTCCGAACCATCTCAATCGTGCTTCCCGCATCTTACACTCCACTGAAGTCACACCAACCTTCTCCCGGATAGTCTCATTCCGAGCTCTATCCCTTCGGGTCAGTCCACACATCCAGCGCAACATCCGCATTTCTGCCACCTTCATTCTTTGGATGTGGGAGTTCTTAACTGGCCAACACTCCGCTCCATACAGCAAGGCCGGACGGACTACCACCCTATAGAATTTACCTTTAAGCTTGGGCGGCACCTTCTTATCACACAGCACCCCCGATGCAAGTTTCCACTTCATCCATCCCGCCCCAATACGGTGCGAGACATCCTCGTCAATCTCACCGTTACTCTGGATCACGGACCCGAGGTACTTGAACTTATCCCTTTTCTCTACCTCCTGCGCTTCTAGCCTCACCACTACCTCATTCTCTCGCCTTACGTCATTAAACTTACATTCCACATACTCTGTCTTGGTTCTGCTCACCCTGAACCCTTTAGACTCCAGAGTTTGCCTCCACAACTCTAATTTGTCGTTCACACCCCCTCGCGTCTCATCTATCAGGACTACATCGTCTGCAAAAAGCATACACCACGGCACCTCCCCTTGGATACGCCGCGTCAACACATCCATTACTAACGCAAACAAAAAGGGACTAAGAGTAGATCCCTGATGCAATCCTGTCAGGACAGTGAAATGCTCTGAGTCTCCTCCCGCCGTCCTCACCTGGGTTTTCGCTCCCTCATACATATCCTCAATTACTCTGCTATATGCCTGCGGTACTCCACTCACCTCCAAGCATCTCCAGAGCACCTCCCTGGGGACTTTGTCGTACGCCTTTTCTAGGTCGATGAACACCATGTGCAAATCCTTCTTCCTCTCCCTATATTGCTCCACCAACCGCCGTACCAGGTGAATTGCCTCCGTCGTCGAGTGGCCGGGCATAAATCCGAACTGGTTTTCCGAGATAGACACTATCCGTCTCAGCCTCACCTCGACCACTCTCTCCCAGATCTTCATAGAGTGACTCAGTAACTTAATCCCCCTATAGTTATTGCAACACTGAATGTCCCCCTTATTCTTATAGAGGGGGATCATGGTACTCCACCTCCACGCCTCGGGCATCTTTGCTGTCCTGAAAATTTCATTGAACAATGCAGTCAACCACCTTACACCCGTCTCTCCAACGAACTTCCAAAACTCCACCGGTATCTCATCCGGCCCCGTCGCCCTACCCCTTCGCATCCTGCGAACTGCCTGTCTAACCTCGTCTACCTTAAAACGTCTACAATAGCTAAAATCCCGACACTCCCCTGAGTGCTCCAGTTCCCCTAACACAATAGCTCTGTCCCCCTCGTCATTCAAGAGCCTATGAAAGTACGACTGCCATCTCTTCTTTATGTGGCCGTCCTCCACCAACACTCTACCGTCCTCCCCCTTAATGCACCGCACCTGATCGAGGTCACGACCCTTCCTCTCCCTAGCCTTAGCGAGTCGGAACAACTTTTTCTCCCCTCCTTTCCCCTGTAACCCTGCATACAAGCTCTCAAAAGCAGCCGTCTTAGCTGCCGTGACCGCTGACTTCGCCTCCTTCCTCGCTAGCTTGTACTCTTTCCTGTTTACCCGCTTCTCTTCTTCGTCCTTACTTTCCACCAACTTAGCATACGACTCTTTCTTGGTCTCCACTTTCTTCCCCACCTCTTCATTCCACCACCAATCCCCCCGATGATGTCCGGCCCGGCCCCTAGAAACACCCAACACCTCCCTTGCATTTTCCCTGATGCACGTTGCCGCCCTGTCCCACATATTATCCACGTCCCCCCTACACTCCCACACCCCCATTCCCGCCAACCTCTCCCCTATCTCCCACGCATTCACTGGCGTCAAACCGCCCCACTTAATTCTCGGTCTACACTCCTTACTCCTCCTCTTTTTATTCTTCTTTATACCCAAATCCATAACCAAGAGCCTATGTTGGGTCGAGAGATTCTCACTCGGGATGACTTTACAATCTTTACACAGCGCCCTATCCCCTTTCCTAAGCAACAAGAAGTCAATCTGGGTCCTGGCTACCGCGCTCCGAAAAGTGATCAGGTGGTCGTCCTTCTTCGGGAAACCCGAGTTCACCACCACCAGCCCAAACGCCCTCGCAAACTCCAATAGGGTCGCCCCCTCTTCATTTCTCTCCCCAAAACCAAAACCTCCATGCACATCCCCAAAGCCTCCCGGTAGCGCCCCGATGTGCCCGTTGAAATCCCCTGCTACCACAATCTTCTCCGAACTGGGCACGCCTCTCACCACGTCCTCCAAGGCCTCCCAGAACCGCATCTTCTCCTCCCCCTCCGATCCCACATGCGGCGCATAGGCACTACACACGTTCAGGGTAAACCCCCGAATGACCAACTTGATAGTCATCAACCTATCGTTGATCCTCTTCACCTCCACTACCTGACCTCTAAGCTCTTCATCTACCAAGATGCCAACTCCATTCCTACGCCTGTCGCTCCCAGAGTACCACAGCTTGTAACCGTCCACATCCCTAGCCTTAGACCCTACCCACTTGGTCTCTTGGACACACGCAAGGTTGATCCTTCTCTTCCTAAGAATCTTCACCAGCTCTATGGACTTCCCCTGAAGGGTCCCTATATTCCAAGACCCAACCCTCAGCCTACCGTCGCTATCCACGCGCCCCCCACTACCCCCCCCTCGGCCAAACCTTGGCCTCCCACCCACTCCCGCTCTCCCCCCATCTCCCGCCCCCGCCCCAGCCCCACGCCCCAACCCCCTCGGACATGACCCTAACCACCCATTACCACCCACAGCCACAACTACACGAAAAATAGGAAAGTAAAAGGATATAGCCGGTGGCAATATCCAAGCAGCAGCAAGGAGATACAAGGCACACACACGTTGACAGGACTACTCCCGAAGCAAAACTAAGAAGCGACCACAGCAACAGCAACAACAGACAACAGACAATGTTCACAATATGAAATATGAGATAACGAACTAAAATGCAATATGAAATATGAGATAACGAACTAAAATGCAATATGAAATAACGAAATAACAAAGGTTAGAAGTCACCGAATTTCGCTTGGGGCTGCGGCTGAGGAAGACGGCGTGGCGGGTGCAGGCGGAGTCTCGGCCTGTTGGAGCCCAATTTGGCGGCTGGAGACCGGGCGGCAGCTGGTTGAATGCCGGGTTGGGGGGGACTGGTGTA